>NW_013666149.1:174952-182421 GCF_000517525.1 Limulus polyphemus
AATGTTTACTAATTTCTCTTAAACAGTAATTACTGTATAAATAAACACAATGTAAAATGTTTATATATATAATTTGTTTATAGCTTGTAGATGGTGTTAGAGGTTCCTAAGAAACAGGGGAATATTCTTAAAGATTTTAAAGTTCACTTTTCAAAGACATTTTCAACAAATTGTTTTATGATGACAGAACTATTTTTAAGCAATCAGGTTTGTGAAAATATATCTTTCTTTTCAGGATATACTCCAAAAGAAATTATTCAAAATATTCTTAGTTTTGAGGAAAATATATATATGTATGCTAAGGAGTATTACAGTGCAAATGAAAGTAAATACTGATGATCAAAATGTAATTTTGATGTTATCATGGAACTATTGTATACATAAAGTTAACTTAATGCTTCTGATAATAGAAATAAGTGTATTTCTAAAATTACATACTGCTTGTGGCAATTAAACTGGAGTTCAGCACTGGAGCCTATGTTCCATTTTGACATGGGATGGATTTGACCTTTTATAAACATATTACACAGTACATAAATGAGACATGCTCTTCCTGTTTGTGCTGTTTAGATCTACACTGACAATAAATATTTTTCCTCAAACATTCAATGATGTTAAACTAAATTCAACTATAGATTAGACCTACTGATAACATTCTACCTAAAGCCAATGATAATAATTTTTGATAACTTTGAAGCTCGAACACCTCTACAACAGAAAAATTAAATAATATAGTTTAAACGTATTCCAGTTCGATAACCTTTTTTGTTACAGAAACTCGGATTATGATGATAATATTTTGGGTAAATGAAGTAAACTCTTTCATCAATATTCTACATGTATCACAGAACTGTTATTTTTGAAGTGAATCCCATATTCTCTATCTTCCATTTACTTTTTCTCAGTTGTTCCGAAGTAATAATTGATTGTAGACTCAAGGTCACTACAAGTTCTGCGAATACTAAGAACATGACAAAAAGATGAAAGTTACTTAGCACTAGCATAAAACTCTTTTGACAAATACCAAGGTAATGGCTAGTAATAATGAAAGTGGTTTCTGTAAAAAAATTTACAATAAAAATAGATGATATAAATTGCACCAGTGATAATATAAAGTGGAAGAACACTATTTATGCCCATGTTAAAGAAAAATCATAAACATTAAATTTTTCTGTATTTTCATTTCAGTAACAAGATTTTCCCAGGAAATTATAGACCAGTTAGTCTTACTTCTTTAGTACCTTAATAGGAAAAGTTCCAGAATCTGATAAAAGTAGTTTCACAAAATTGCTAAAACCATCAAAGCTGTGATGATCTGTTTCAATTTGTAGTGAATTGTAGTACTAGTTGTAGTTATCTAGATTATGAGTATGATATAAAACAAATTTATACATTATGAATACACAACAGAAATAGTTACAAATTAGTAAAATGTACCTTACACCAAGATCTGAAACCACTGACAGACTGAATTATACTAAATCAATAAGTTATTTTGAAAAATTCAAAACAGAACACTAAGTAAAAAATGATAATATAGACCTTTTACTTAAACCTGTGCCCGTTTCTGAATTTTGAAGTGTTTAGGAACAGGGTAATCACTTCGAACTGCAAAATGATACAATATAATCTTATCCAATCAATAAAATAAGCTACAATTTCATTAAACTTTAAAGTATAATTTACAAAGTGCCAAACTACAATTACAACACTAATTTCAAACTGTTGAAAAATAAATGCACAAGAATATTGAAAAATAATTCTAAAATATTATTACCAGTTAAAATATTTATTTTGAACGTTATCGAGTTATTATTACTATTATTTCGGATTAAAATTTAAGCAAGCTTGTTACTGTGTTAATTTTAATGTTACAACTTAACCTAAGTTACTTTAAATTAAAATTAAACTTGTAGTTGTACCTTTAGTGACTTAGTCATGCTCACACTCACGGTACACAAACATACACTATTAGTATTAATAATAAAACTTACGAAAATAAACCCTGTACTCAAGAGAATTTGGGCAGCCTCTTTCAACAGTTGAGTAGGACATCTTCTGCTGGTGAAGATAATTCTGACGGTTTGTGTCTATCTGTAAAATAGAACAAAATCGAGATAAACTTAAGGAGCTTATTCTTTTGCTCCGTCTAAAAAACGTGCACGTCGAACGCAAAGAGAACATATTTTTACGGTGGCATGGAACTAACCTTACTATCAAGTGCTGCCACCTAAACATATACCCAACGTAACTTAATTAAATATTTATTTGATCACAAAAATTAACAATATTATTATAAAAGGATATTAAAAATAAAAATCACAGTTCAATATAGCTAGGTCTAGTTAATGTTAGAAAATTAAATATATTTCTAAAAGATCTGGAACATATAAATGTCCAAATGGAAGCAATTGGGCACTATGATTTTTTTGACAGTTATTATATAAAAAAAGGATGTGTGTGTTTTTTGAGATACGAATGTTCGAAAATTTCCATATGATGTCAACAAACAATTTTTCCAGTTTGAAAAGGTGTGAGAAAATTGCTGAAGTAGTTGATTATATAAAGTTGAAAATATTACGATATTTCACCGATATAAAAGCTTACTTTGGTGCCAAATTTTAATGACGTGAAATGTAGTAATTCTTCCAACTTCCAAATTAGTTCTCCCAATAGTAAGTTTACGAACTTACAACGCTACAATTAGGGGTTCCATTCTTTGTGGTGGACAGGAAGCAGATAGCCCATTGTGTAGCTTTGCGCTAAAACAAGGATTTGGTTTATTTGGAAGTTCGCGCAAAGCTATCTGCGCTAGCCGTTCCTAATTTATCAAGGAAAGACTAGAGGGAAGGCAGCTAGTAATCACCATCCACCGCCAACTCTCGGGGCTACTCTTTTATCAACGAATAGTGGGATTGACCTTCACATTATAACACACACACGGCTGAATGGGCGAGCATATTTGATGGGACTGGGATTCGAACCCGCGACCCGCAGATTGTGAGTCGAGCTTGTCTTTTCAGGCCGCGCTAAAACCAAACAACCAAAAAAGTGATATAATCGTAAAAACCTTCAGTTACATAAAGAAGTAATTATTCCTTTGTTGAATACTCGTAATCATGACTTATTAAAGCTCGGATACTTACTATTATCCAGCGGATAACTTTATTAACTTAACATGATATAAAGAACGAGAACGAAAAACTCAAATTAAAGAACATTTTTCGTTTCCAAACAAAATGTCAAGGATAAAAATCAAGCATTATTTCTTTTGTTCACGTACGTAGTGGTCTTTCTGGGCAGATCTTTAATACTACAAGATGGAGTTGTGAAAGGTCATGGCCCTTTTCGTTAAAATGTTGAGTTACAGAAGGATTAGTGCTGCCTTTAATTACGACAATATTTTCTGAATCACTCACAGAATTTGAGTCCAGTCTCACCAATAACTCGCAACAAAGGTTATATATTATATAGTAAATGATTAACTCTGTTACATAAGTAAAAGATTAATCTTTTGGTCTAACTATAAGGTAATCACAAATTAAACGACGTACGTGATCAACAATAAGGATTTCATCTATGTAACATCAAACCTTCATGAGTGTTATATGTCTTTTATTACCTAACTTAGTTAAGTTATGAATATAGATAACTACAGATGGTTAGTGAAAATAGTCTTACTTTTGTTTACATATTCAAAATTTGACTGTTATACTAAAATTCCTACAGCAACTATAGTTATGGTTACAAAGTCCGAAAAATTTGTAGCATTTGTTAAAGACTGCTATTCTTTGCTGGTCGAACTAGGAGATATTAGGGTTTTTAGGTACGTTGATTGACCTTTCGGGTAGTAACCGCAAATAACAGGAAGAACGGCAAGGATGTGTATTACAGAACAAAAGCTTAAACTTTGACTTGAGCTAGTTAGACAAAAAAGACTAAATACAGTGTCAAACAAAAGTAAAATCAATCAATCAAAAAAAGAATGGTGCAAAGAACATCAGACAAGGCTTCTTAATTTTATAAAAAGAATTAGGAATTTTTTATTTGTTCTCGAGATATCTTTCAACGTAATCTGTGCTTCTGGCGCTGTATTCTATTTTAGGTTGAAAGAGAGTATGACATTATATACATAAAAAACAACAACATCGTTCTTCTCAGAGAACAGGCGCTAAACACGCTGTTGATCATTTCATTGGTGAAAATAAGAAGGGGAAGCTTTTAAACGTTTCCAAACAAGTCCAAAAATATTCAAATTATTCGCATTTCCTGACCGTGTGTAAGTAGCATACAAAATAAGGTCAATACTGTACAGGATGAATGTCTTGTATGTGAAAATTCACAGATGATATAAAATTACAGGTATATGAAAAATGTTAAACATTTAGGGAAACTGCAGAGTGTGTCTTTCTAAGCTAAGGCAGAAAGAAATTACGATACCATTATAAGTACAATATCCCAGTCCCTGTTTTCAGACCTTCAAATGTCTGGGGGAGTAATAATAAATGTTAAGACCAATATTATGTTACATAAATAAAAAATAATGAAATGTTAATAGAAGAAATTTTGAGCATATATTTAAGAAACTAGTAGCTATTTATAAATCACAAAGTCTTACAATATATAGACACTTAAACAAATTAGAAAGTGTAAAATCAGATAATAAAATTAAAAATCTGATTTATGTTGTTGATATAAAGATATAATTTGTTAGATAAAACAAATTATGTTAATGAATATATGGACTTAGTGATTGTGTAAAGAGGTAAATCGCTCAATGTAATATTTAGTTCATGTATTTGTCAGACAAATTAAAAAACAATATTCATATACAGCAATTATAAAAAACAATAATAGATAGCATTAAAAGTAAACATTGATGGAGAAACCAAAAAATAATATAGATAGATAAATATTTTATGAAAAATTAATTATCAAAGAAAATTTAAGTAAAATCATATAGGAAAATATAGATTTATACAAGTATTAATAATACATATGAAATATTGATTAAAGAAAAAAACACTCAAGTCAATATATAAGACGTCAAACCAATTTAAGAAACCATGGATCACTAATGAAATAGCAGAGTTAGTAAAAACTAGAGATATAAAGTGCAATAAATATCCCTTTAATGAATATTATAAAGATAGTTTAAAAGGTTATAAAAACAAATATTTCTTCCTCAATCAGAGGCGCTTCAGTGGCAGAGATTGGAGGTAAAAAATTCGAAATTAATCTCACTTTGCTGAAATATATATATATATATATATATATAAGATGTAGCATGCGATGAGGTACGACGATCACAACTAACAGTTTACAAATCGAACAAAAATTGATCGAGTTATGATTGGCTACGACAGCAGCAGAAACCTCATAGTTAATGATAGTACATCTTATTGTATAATCGACGGGTTCTTTACGTGAGCCTTGTTATTTGCCAGTCGTTTAATCTGTTCTTCAGACCAGAATCAAATAGATCTTTAGCAACTAGCTCCAAGCCCCAATGACTGTGACTAGAACTTTGCTACTCTTCGGCATGTCATCATCAGTCATCATTATTCCCTCGATTACCTGCATGTGCAAGGTTCCGAGATGTTCAACTTACAACCTGTACAGTCACTTGGATGCGATGATGATGGACTTTTTGACAGCCCCCAATGAGGCAAATCCATCTATAAAGCCCAAAGATGTTGGTTGATTCGTTTGTTGTTAAGCGCAAAGCATCACAATATGGCATTCGTTTAGCGTTGTAAGCACACAGACTTACTACTGAGCCACTAGGGGGCCAGTCAGATGTTCTGGCGGCACTTGAAAATAGGTATGGTACTGACAAGAACAGTAGTGACAGTAGTAGTAGCTTTCCACCAGAGCAAAAGGTCAAGAACAAGGTTTCCCAACTAAAACAGACAATGAAGAAAGGCCGTATAATTTGATTTGAGAATTAAAAAATAAGATAATAGACTTGTGTGAGTGATTATTGAATGGTAAGGTGGTACAATCACTCTGAATTCCCATTTTTCTATGACTGTTCATTACCATAATGTTGATTACATATGTGTATTCATTAGATCCTAGTCTCTCCAACGGTGTATGCAACAGATCCAAGAAGCAGTTAGCAAAATTTCTTGTTCCTTGCCATGCCACCTAAAAATACTACTTGACTCTGGTTCAGGAAGAGATCCTGTGTTAATTAAAGCTCAGAATATGAGAAATTAATACTATAAGAACGAATTTTTAAAATGTGAAAGGATGAAAAACAATGAAATTTGTTAATAAGCTAACTGATAAAGAAAATAATGAAATATTACCTGATTGTGCAGATGGTTACTGAGGAAGTGAAAACTGAGTAATGAGAAATTTAGCAAATAAATTTAATAACTTAATGAATAAAGTAGATTTAAAAAATAAATTGATAATGAACATTGTTGAACATTTAATATAAATATAAAATACTTTCACGTTTCATTTCCTACATCTAATGAGGAAATTAAAACTATAATTATGTTTGTTTTTGAATTTCGCACAAAGCTACACGAGGGCTATCTGTCCCTAATTTAGCAGTGTAAGACTAGACGGAAGGCAGCTAGTCATCACCACCCACTACCCACTGCCAACTCTTGGGCTACTCTTTTACCAACGAATAGTGGGATTGACCGTCACATTATAACGCTCCCACGGCTGAAAGGGCTAGCATGTTTGGTGTGACGGGGATTCGAACCCGCGACCCTCAGATTGCGGGTCGAGCGCCCTAACCACCTGGCCATGCCGGGCCCTATAATTATGAGTCTAACAAATCGGAAAACACCAGGGGATGATCGAATTTCAGTAAGAATACTTAAAGAATGGATAAATTATATAATAAAATCATGAGTATATATTTATATTCTATCTATTACGACAAGAACTTTAACAAAAACTAAATAAAGCTATAGTAATTCTAATTTCCAAAAAAGTGACAAGAATAATTATGTAAATTATATACGTATTTTATTGTTATCAGTATTTTCTAAAATATTAGAAAAATAGTGAAAGGCAGGTTTGCTAAATTTTTAAATAAATACAAAATGTTTTCACTAAACATCAGAATGGATTTAGAGAAGGGTTAAATACTGAAGAGACTGCATTAACCTCCAGACAAAATATATATTAATCCTTAGATAATGTTGTTGTTTGTAATTAAGCACAAAGCTACACAATAGGCTATCTGTGCTCTGCCCACCACGGGTATCGAAACGCTGATTCTAACGTTGATAAGTTCGCAAACATACCGTTGTGCCACTGGGGGAGGGGGCTTAGATAATGATAAAAAACACAAACATATCGGTTATTTAACACCAAAAGTAATATTTTATAATATACCTTTAGTTATAAAAATGACTGTAATATACCGTATTTTTCGGAATATAAGACGCACCCGTGTATAAGACGCACTCTTATTTTGACAAAGTTTTGGGGAAAAAAAG
>NW_013666149.1:183368-198590 GCF_000517525.1 Limulus polyphemus
ATTGTTATAAATAACACATTCAATTGAACTAAACTATGCATGCCTAATTAAATATATTCACACATGGCTTGTGAGATGAAAGGGCGTTGTGACCCTGACGTTAAGTTATTAGAAGCATGGCTGTTGACATCTAGCTGGCAGAAGTAACACTTGACATAACTGTAGGTACCATGCATAAGTTCCGAAGCATCCTGTCAGACCCTGAGAATATTTGATAATATGTAATATTTTTATATACTTATGACACTGTGTATTACATACATGAATCAATGATCTCTTAACCAGAAGTGTCAATAGCTACAAAATAATGATTGAGATTAAATTTTTTGAACATTGGATTAAAAATAGTTATTTTTTGACGTGCCATATTTACATGGTTGTCACACCTTGGGCAAAAGAAAATTCCCTGACTTTTTCCAGACCAAAAATGTGTTATTCCCCAGCCATTTGATCTATGTTTGTGATGTATCATTGAACTATTACCGATAATATGTGAAAGTGGAAAACGTTATTCATGTATTGTTTAATAAAGACAAGGCACGATGTATATTAAGAATCACAGTTTGCTTATATATCATCTTGCTATTTCAGTACGATCGGTCATCGTTATACAATTATTAATAATTTACCAGAAGATACAAAACAAAGTCAGTTTATCCATTCGTTTATGATTGAGCATACCGATCACACTTTTTAATTTAAATCACAAAAATGTTATTACAGCATAAACAACTCTATTGATTTTAACATTTGTTTTTATTACGTTTCAACTTCTAGTACACAGAAGGAACGTGTTGACTGTTATAAAATGGAATAGTTTTTAACAAGTATACTCCTCATATTTCAAATATATATTAAAGCAACATTTTATGATGTGCGTATAAGCACAAAGATGTACTAAACTTTCAGTTGCTAACCATATACTGCAGTAAAATTCTATTTCTGATATCTATAAGACAACTGAACATATTAACTGCGTCGTACACTGATCATGAGAACAATGTATTATTTTCACATATCCTTTAGAAGTGTGCATATGAAGTTGTATTATTTTCACATATCCTTTAGAAGTGTGCATGTGAAATATAGTCTGGCGATCTTGTGAACCTACAAAACCTAGGTAAACCTGAAAATATTTTCTGTAACGTGATCGATCGATAGATATATGGTCAAAGATTATATTATTCAAAGATTTCAATACTTTGATACAGATGAACTACATATGCACACTTCTAAAGGATATGTGAAAATAATACAACTTCATATGCACACTTCTAAAGGATATGTGAAAATAATACAAAGTACAAATAATTAAGTATGTATATAGTAATCTTTATACACAAAATCAGACCTGTCGATAAAACATCTACAACGTTTATAGTTGCATTATTATCTTACGCCATCACGATGTACAATCGTACTTTTAGAGGCTACGGTAACCGGTACAGACACGAATGTTACTGTACACAAACAGGGTCTCCATTAACATTAATATTGCACGACGGTATTATATCAGTCAAGCATCAAGTTTTTCATTTTGTTCTTATATAATATTTTTATTACATTAAATAAAAGCTGCTACTGAGTAAAACTTTAAATAAAAATAGTCATCATTGTTATTCTGAGATGGCCCTTGGTTTACTCGACCACACTAGCACAACATAATCTCCACAAGTAATAAAAGCAATTAGTAAAAATTAAGTATGATGTAGAGATGGCAATACCAAAAAGTATAGATTATAGAATGCACACCTTCTAACTTCACCCCAACTCACTGCATGCGCATATAATTGACTCCACCCCATGCTAGAGTCATGTCATTAACAAAGAGGACACCATACAGATTCCATACCATGAAGTATGGTACCACACATATACACACAACTGCCAGACTCGGCCCCACTGAAAATTTGAAGAAGAACAACAGCAACATATGCGTTATTTCATTCTGTTCCGGGGGCGAGGGGGAGGGACGGTAGAGGCTTACGCCCTCACGTCGGCCAAGTGACAAAAATAGATAAAAGTGGAAGATATAAGAGGTGGGTAAAAGAGCAAAAAAATTCAAGAGAAGTAGACCACTATATAATGTTTTGTTTGGTAATTAAGAAACTGGTGTTTTCTAACTCATACATCAATAGCACATACACAGATATTTCACTTGCATAAATACTTGATATCCTTGATACCTTAAATATTGGTTTATATTATTCTTCCTTTCTTTATTTTTACTGAAATTATTTGGGCAGATATCATGTTTGTACAATAATTTACAAACGGTCGTGATATAAAAACAATTTGTTCTGCCCTCTAGCGAACAGAAATGAAACTGTTATTTATGAAACATGGAATTAATAGATGCTTATAAATTGATCTCACTGCTAGCTTTTTGTTATTATTTTCTCACACAAATACACATGTTAGAAGAACAGAATCATATTACTGTTATACAAGCTGTGAAACATTCCATAATGGCAATTAAGTGCTCAAATAAGGCTATGATTCAACTTTAGCAGTTATTTGTAAGCATCATAGGGTAAGGGATTGAATGCGGCAGCCATTTTTTTCTTGGCCCATCCCTATATACTAAGCACTACCGTGATTAGTGATAGTAATAAATATCCCGATTTCAAGAGCATACTATGGTCTGAAAGCCTTTAATTTCAAAATAATAAACATATTAATACAAATTCTGTCAAGTTTCGTATGCTCATCTTTAACCTTCATTTTTCATTTTTTTCCTCTCCCTAACATCTTGTTTGTTGCTTGAGAAGCAGTAAATTTTACTGACATATTACTCAGATATTCTATGCTTTAAATAAATTAGTAAGTAAACATAATGAATTCAGTTATTCACTGCTACACGTTCTACTGTTTCTACAAAGATTCATGCCCCCCCCCAGTGGCGCAGCAATATGTCCGCGGACTTACAACGCTAGAAACCGGGTTTTGATACCCGTGTGGGCAGAGCACAGATAGCCCTTTATATAGCTTTGTGCTTAGCTACAAACAAACAAAGATTCATGAGTAACACATTTCGCTGTATTCTCGAGAACCGTAACATATGTCATAAATTAGTTACTGTCAATGTAACATTCTACATTTCAATATTTTTAATTCGACTTAAAAAAAAAAACTTGTTGTAAACTCCAAATTACAGTTATTTTACATTTACATCCTTACTTTACTTCATAAGTTTTCTTTAACTTTTACTGATTATATTCTACTTAGGTTAGAGATAATGTCTGCCTCCACCAGAAGCTGTACTAGGCTTTGTAAGGTCTGATGGTTAGAGCAACCCGACTCACAATCTGCAGGTCGCGATTTTGAATCCCGTCACCGAACATCCTTTCAGCCTATTTTTCGTTGGTAAAATAGTGTCTCAAGAGTTGGCGGTAGGTGTTGTTGACTAGTTACCTTCCCAGGGTGTCACATCTTTCTTTTATAACTACTAACATCAGGGCTGTTTTATTAATACACTAAAATTTGTAACATCAAAATAATTTATTTAATGGAAACAGTCTAATTCTAAATGATTATTTGTCAAGGGCCTTTAGGCTGTAGCAAAACGATCCTCCACGAGGATTAAAAAGATAAGACTAAGCCTTGTCCGGAACCCTAAACTCCGTTTAAGCTGGAACCGATCTATTGTTTACGCAGTTTATTACAGCTGCCTTCATACTCTATGACTATTAACGGTAAACCAAAAGATCGATGTAGACAAACTTGTATGCGATTTTTTGGTGCTAATAATAATATATTTTTTCGACACTCATGTCGTAGAAGTATTAGTGAATCACATAAAATCCACTGAATTTTCGCTGATTTTGTCTGAAAAATATAAAATCCACTGACTTTTCCCTGTTTCTCTGACCTGTATGAATCGTGTATGTTCGACAATAAGATTCTTTAAAGTATTACCAGAAAGTTCTGTAGTCAGATATTGCATAAAATAACATGCAACGCTAATGATTTATTGTAATTCTTCGTTGTATTTCAGACTAAAATCTCATATGTATCTAAGGTTATAAATGCAAATTTTACAACGCTAAAAACCGGGGCTTGATTCTCCCTGGTACCCAGAGTGTGAGGAGCTTATTTTGTAGCTTTGCACTAAAACAAACAAAACTTGCAAGATAGTGTTTCAACAAGTTACAGACACTGTCAATTACGTCGTATTTATACTTCTAACTGGTTCGACAGAAATGCAAAAAATAATTAACAACAATGTTTTTCGCTGTTATTTTATTTAATTTCTGTAGTGCATATTAGTGTATAGAAGACATATTAATATTAGAAATAAACGGCCTTATAACACCAAATGTTTGAAGCCTTGTACTGTCAGGTTCGGTTTATGCTTTAGTAGAATGCTCTTGAAGAAGATGTAAAGCGAAACGTTGAATGTCTAACTAAATAAAAACTGTCGTTTTGGGTGTATTGTAATACGATTCAACGAAATAAAGGTCGTTATTATTCACAATTCAAATTTCAAGTATATTTTGATTGTTGGTATTTAAATTGTAGTTGAACCAGCGATATTCATTTCATTTTGTAATTTTACAAAGTGCTTTAAACGCATCATTTAAGACAGATGTATTAAAAGATTAAACAGCATAATGAATGTGGAAAATATTTTTAGCGTGTAATTGCATTGTAAAGATAACTTTATGATAAGTAAAAATTTCATGAACAAAATAACGAGTACTAGACATAAACGACCTTATGACACCAAATTTGTCATTTTTCTTTAATAGGACACTCACCTTTTCGTTTTACAGCTTTTGTAGGAGCGTTCAACCAAAACACAAACAATAACTTATAGTACGAAGCTTCAAATGGTTTGAATAATAAATTCTAATCAAATCTATAACGTGCATTTCGACAGCATGTGCTTAACATATTAAGTAGTAAAGCCTATTGTTGAAGTAATTAAGTGTTACCTGTAGTAAACAAAAGTTCCCAGTTACAGACCGAAATAACAACAACAACAAAATATAATTAAAGGCGCCATCCTTTGTCTCTATTCATCTGTGGTTGCACTTGTTCGATAAGAAGAGCTTTTTAAAATTTCTATCAGTGACTTTGGAATGGTGGTTTCACGTCGGGTGTTATTTGTCCATGATTAGTTAAAAATGATCTACAACTGCGCTTCTTTCACGTTGTTGTTTATATAGACGGGTGTTATTTGTCCATGATTAGTTAAAAATGATCTACAACTGTGCTTCTTTCACGTTGTTGTTTATATAGACGGGTGTTATTTGTCCATGATTAGTTAAAAATGATCTACAACTGCGCTTCTTTCACGTTGCTGTTTATATAGATGGGTGTTATTTGTCCATGATTAGTTAAAAATGATCTACAAACTGCGCTTCTTTCACGTCGCTGTTTATATAGAGAGTCAATATGTTCTCCTATACTTATGTGTATGGTTCTTCCGGTTTTCCCAATGTACTTATGATAGCAGATGTTAAATGTAAGCTGGTAAACAACATTGGAGACAAGACATCCATCTTTATATTGCAAACACGTTTTTGTAAGATAGTTAGCTTTATTACATTTTAGGGTAGTGTAATAAGATTTTGAAAGTTGGCTTTTGAGGGCTGGACCTGGCCGTTCTATAACTTTAATCGGCAGTTCAGATATCCACATTATAATTTTTATTTTCTTGGAGATAGTTTCGTCAATTAGAGGTATCGTAAAAGTAATATTTTTATGTTATGTTTGGAAAATTGATTTTTTTCCTTCTGGCTTATCTGTTGGAGGTGCAATGCCGATTTTGCACCTCATAGTTCTTGAAAATTTGTTCGATGTAAAAAAGGTGGACTTATCATTCTCCTTATTTCTTATTTAAACAATATTCATAGCAATGACGTCTCCCAGCATGATATAAACTTTTTCAAACATCTGTAAACACAGACTTTGCAGCTAGTGCGGTGTAATGATTCAAAGCTGACAAACAACTTAGTTTCATTAAGATGTAGTTTTAGACCGAAAACTGAATTACATAGGAGGTTCGTCTACTGTTAAACAAATTTATGAAAATCTAGACTTTTCTTTTAAATATCAAGATGATTATACAATGCTATCAGATTACAATAGCTTGAGCAGTATAATAAAAAAATATATATTCCAGTTAATAACACTATAACTCCTAAGAGGACGATAACGTCATTTTTCTGAGCTTCTGTAATTGGTTCTTACAAGAACGTTGCTCACACAAAAAGCGTATAACTCCTAAGAGGACGATCACTCATTTTTCTGAACTTCTGTAATTGGCTCTTACAAGAACGTAGCTCACACGAATGGCGAAAAGTAATTTAAGTTACACCACAGGTGAGAGAACACACCCTTCATTCTGCGTTAGAATCAGCATTTAAGATCGGGACTGCCGTTTCAACATACGTAACAGTGCAAGGGGAAGAAAGTATTAAAACTACTCTGATATCTAGAGCAATTTAATTTAAAATCACTTTTCTGTTCTACTTAAAAGTATATAGAAAGGCTCCGGTGGCACAGCGGTAAGCCAGTGGGCTTATAGCGTTAAAAAGTGAGTTTCGATACTCGTGGTGGGCAGAGAACTGATAGACCATTGTGAAGTTCCGTGCTTTACAAACAAATATATTTTAAAGAAAGAATTTATCGTTATGAGCTCTTGGGATTCCATCATCCCCTTCCTCCCGGTTGTTCTTTACTGTACGTGACACTCTGCTGTTTTTCTCGCAGTTACAAAAATATTATAATACATTGTATTTCTTATTTGAAAACCGTAAGAGTGTGTTTATCGAGTTCAAACATCCTTCTTTAGGTATGACTATGGTATTTGAACGTTATTTCATCTTTAATTTCAGACACGGGATGCAAACAAAAATTTGGGAGTTACTTACCACCTAAAATGTATAAGAATGTAAATTCACGTGCACCATTTTCGGAATTCCAACTTATGAGCTTCCAACATATTTTTATTCCTATCTATTCTAGATTCAACAATAACAAATATTTGCACAAAAATGTACGTATTGCAAGTTATCACAAAACGGAATTCTAAACCAGTGGCTCTGAGATTCCATATATCTTATGAAGAACTAATCCCATCTTGGTAACTCCCAAGTTTTAAAGTTTTAACTGGATTTCGTAGAAGGCTATGATAGGGAAGGTTTGGTGAGGTTCGCGCAAATCTGGTCGAGGGTTATCTCTGCAAGCCGTTCCTAATTTAGAAGTGGTAGAGGTAAAGTCAACATCACCCACCACCAAATATTGGGTTACTCAAATCGATTAGTAGGATTGACCGTCACATTAAAACACCCCCCATGGCTGAAAGTTCGGTGATGGATTCGAAACCGCGGCCGGCAGATTGCGAGTCGAGAACTATAATCCCAGTCAATATCAGGCCCCGATCGGGAAGGCGAGAGATGTGTATGACTCTGAAAAAGTATTATTGGGCTAACTTCCTTTGTACTTATGCAATATTTCCATAAATTTTACTCTCTGTTTTGTAATTAAAAATTTGCTATTTTTTTCAAATACTATTTACTACATTTAATTTTAACTATTCTTATAAATAGTTCTGTCAATTTTACAATACTCTGTAAATTTTTTCCCAAGTTTTCAGTTTTCGATGTGAAAAAAAGAAAAAAAAAAGACTACTTATGAAAACACACACATCAGTTGATATTTATAGATTGATAAAATGTCATGTTTATTCATGTGGTGTTTAATGCAGGAGGTTTCGTGATCAAAAACCTTCAGAGCCGCGACAGTTGGAGTCAAGTTTTGTTTATGACGCCAGTAGATAACTTCTGACTTTATAAAAAGTTAATGTATATACAACTTAAAAAGTTACAACAAATGTACACCAATTCAGTCATTTCATAAAACTTTATCCAAAGAATTCCAGTTTCACTACTTCTTAACACTTCCCGAAAAATGGACTTGAATTTTATGAAGATTAGCAGGACATATATAAATCTTGTTAAAGTTTATGTATATTTTCGTATGTTATCTCTCTCTCTATATATATATATATATATATAGAAATACGATGCATGCAAATAGATTTAAAAACCAGTGATACGTTGACAAAAATAAGTAAAAATAGAGCAAAGTAATATATTAGTTGTTCTCTTAATTTGGTTTAACTCTGCGTCAAGTTTTAATTAGAATAACTTATTTAGTTATGAACAGGGAAATAGCGTGAGAAGCGTAGTCTGTTCTCAACTTAATGGCAGCAAATCACACACCCCGATGCAAAAATTTATCAATATTAATAGAAGTAGTGATTAATATTTAATGTATTCTAGCGAGGTATATACAGCAAGTAAGTGTGTACGTGAAAACATATAGGTGATGAACTGTAAGGATGAAATCTAGGGTTATAATTAAAATAAAACGGTTATAATTCATAGGTTAGAAATGAAAAAAAAACAACAAAAACATTCTGGTTTTTTACTTCCACGAACTTTATCAAGTTTTACAAATATATACTTAGATAAATGTTTGTTTTTGAATTTCGCGCAAAGCTACACGAGGGCTATCTGCGTTGGCCGTCCTTAATTTAGCAGTGTAAGACTAGAGGGAAGGTAGCTGGTCATCACCACCCACCGCCAACTCTTGACTAATATTTTACCAACGAATAGTGGGATTGACCGTCACATTATACCCCCCCCCCCCACGGCTGAGAGGGCGAGCATGTTTGTTGGGACGGGAATTCGAAGCCGCGACCCCCAGATTGCGAGTCGAGCACCCTAACCACCTGGCCATGCCCGCCGCATGGTTAAATGAGTCATCAGGTAATGTCACTGGGGCCCCCTATTGACACATTAAATCGTTCTACCACTTAGGTAGAACAAAACAAACTCTACGACGAATACCAACCGTTTTGCTAGGACACGAAGACAACGAACACACATAGTGAGTAGGTTGTCAAGGGCAACGAAATATAGTTAATTATTTTATGAAATCATATCGAATCCAACATAAAAATCACAACGGTGTTTAGGTTATTAATATATTACTTTATCTTTAACGTCATTCTTTCTTCTTAGAATGTAGAAACTATCGATTATATTGACATTTTATTCTCACACAAAAACAGCTCTGTGGTAGCTCAAACACAAGAAGGCCTGTTGTTGTTTGAAGTTAAGCACAAAGCTACACAATGCTATGCCCACCACGGGTATGGAAACCCGGTTTCTAGCGTTGTAAGTCCGCAGACATACCGCTGTACCACTGGGGGGCGGTGACAACGTACAGAACAATAGTAACAGATGGAACATTCTCACTTAGTATATATATATAATTTCTCAATGTAAACAAACCTCATGGTTACTTTAACAATGTTACAATAGTAATTCACTGTCTTTTAAGCAGAGTGCAGTAAAGATTTAATGACTCCACATTAAATCGAAACTAGTATTCTGAAGACGTAAAAAGAAGTGATTATTTCAACATTTCACGTTATATGGATAACTTTGATATACAACGATAAGATTGAAGCTTACCTGTGGAGAAAAAGGTCGATTCGCGCACTCTGTCGGCTGTACTACCGTAATTAACCTACTGCCTGCCACTGGTGATAGACGCTTGCAATTTGCTGATCCCATAGCTAAACGACTACCGAGTGTTATGTAAGGATGATTCCTAGGTGGTTTCTATTTTATCCATATATCGATTCATTGAAAGACTGTAAAGAAGAGAACACCTGTAATTTGACGGCAAAACTGCGTCATGCGTAATATTTGGGGAATGATATTCAGTGTGAAATGTCACATTTTACCCATATTTGTGATATTTGGGGAATGCCATTCAGTGTGAAATGTCACATTTTATCCATATTTGTAATATTTGGGGAATGACATTCAGTGTGAAATGTCACATTTTACCCATATTTGTAATATTTGGGGAATGACATTCAGTGTGAAATGTCACATTTCACCCATATTTGTGAAAACACTTTCTTTAAATTTTATAAATCTCTGATTTTATTTTATTCGTGTACATTTAAAGTAATAAATATATAGTTAACCTTGTTCTTGGAAATAAAACATGAAAACTAATTTCAGAGTTAACGGTTTTCTATATTATGTAACATATGCACAGAATACAATGTAAAACTGAATATTAACAAAAGCATTGGCACAACTGTAATATGTTACAATTCTGTCTTAAAATTAGAGGTTGATTTATTGCATTATAAATAAAATACTTTGTTAATCGCACAAATAGCATCAACTTTACGTACTTTAAGCATAGATAAACAAAAATTAGAACGCACCCATAATACTAACTTATGCATTATTTTTAATTTATAAATATCAAACATCCTTAATCATTGTTAATGGATCGTAAGTACGTCATGTTGGAGTTGAAAGGCAAGAAAATAACTAATGGTACTACTATTTACTTTTACATAAGTGACAAGTATCTGCTACGTGTAGGTTTTACAATGTAAAAACTAGCCATTCAATTATGTGCTTCGTGCCATCTAGTATTAGTATACGAAACTATATTTTCAATGTAATTTATTAAATCACAACAACAAATGAATTATCATATTTACAGACTTCATGTATTCTGTTTAATGCAAAAATATGATGGAATTTTTTACTCAAAATAAATTTATATTTATCAGTCTTATAGCTTTGTGTTCTTTACTGAAAATTTATGACTACGACAGGAGACACTATTTAACCTTTTGACTGCGACTGCTTTAAAAGCGTTCGGAATTTTTACGAACTGTATATTGTATCCATCAAGCTTGCATTCAACTGCCGGAGGCGGACCGTACCCTATACGGCGAATCAGCAGCCAATGGGTTAAATGCTCATAAAGATTCTTATTATACAGATAATTCAAATGTGAACACCTAAAAGCTAAGTTAATAAAAGACAAATACAATCGAAAATCATTTGTTTTGTAACTGGTTCAGTATGTTATCTTACGTAACAGAGATATTATGTATTACTTTGTTTCCAATATTCATGATAGCCGTCCCTATTTTGAACTGGTAGTCAAGAGCACTCAGCGCCAACTCTTGGGCTACTGTAATCGAGTAGTGGGATTTTACTGTTATTCTTGTAACGCTCCCACGACCCCGAGGTGAGAGCGCGATTTTGTGGCAACGGGACGCAAACCATAGACCCTCGGATTTACAGCGATGTATCTAACCAACAGAGCACGCCCGACGCATTAGAGTTTGTAAAAACGCTTTTAATTGGTTTTCGAAACACAAGTAACTGCTGCTACTAAACTAAATTCGTCTTTCAATATTTGACAGGAATGTTTTTTGAAGAATAGCTCGAGAAAATATCAATTTTCTGTTATAATAGCATTTGCATGTAGGTCTCCAATTGTCGATCTAACCTACAAACCAATATTTTCGAGTGTGTTGAGAAATATGCCTTTTGCTTTCGTATTCTGTCGGCGTGTCGGTTTTATGCTCTTTTGAAGCACAGTTTATTATAAAACAATAATTATTGAAGCTATTTCAAATTCGCTATTGCTTTGTCTAATTTCTTAAATATTTATCAAGTACATAGAATACATGCACATTAAAAGGCTGATAAATCTGCATAAAAAATATTACGTTGTACTAGTTAATTCAGTAATATTCTTTCCAAAGCACAGGTACTTCATATATATATATATATATATGAAGAAATGAGTTATCGGAAAAGAAAATTACGTTCTTTCCAAGCAGTTGAATTCCTTGCAAAAACAAAACAAAAAAGAAGTAATTTCTGGACTTCGAAAATGTTATCACGCATCTCTCTATCATGTATATGTAAGTATCTGTGGTAGGTTAAAAAAGAACCATATACTTTCATAAAGGTGTACAAGTTCTGCAATGAATGTTAAAACTTAGATAAAACTAGGGTAAAAACGATCTCGTACTGTTTAGTGCTTGAAATTTTGAAACAAAGTACACGTATTCTATTTCCTAGCGAATTCATTTAACTTAATACTTTTGTATTCATTTTGAGAACTGTTACACCGATCAGATATTCTCTTTAAGATACAGTGTATTAAGGACGCACGTCTCCCTTATAGTTCGAAACGATGTCATATATTATATCAGGTATATATAGTGCCTATTAAAAATTGAAAGGGATACTTCAAACTATTTTTCGGCTATCCTATCTACAATTTAAGTGGAGTTTAAAAGGAGTGGGAGTGGTAAAAAAAAGGTTAGTGCTAGTTTTTGTTTTTTATGTTAGAGAGTTGAGAATAATCATTTGTATTAAAGTTAGTTGAGAAAAATTAAAGCTAGCTGAGAACAGTTAAAGTTAGTTGAGGACAATTAAAGCTAGTTGAGGCCAATTAAAGTTAGTTGAGGGCAATTAAAGCTAGTTGAGGGCAATTAAAGCTAGTTGAGGACAATTAAAGTTAGTTGAGGACAATTAAAGTTAAAGTTAGTTGAGGACAATTAAAGCTAGTTGAGGGCAATTAAAGTTAGTTGAGGCCAATTAATGTTAGTCAAAGTATAATGAAATAAATTTAGCAAAGTAAAATAAAATGAAAAAAAAAGAAACATCTTCAGTAAATGTATTTTTCGTTTAAATTTTTTCTAGTTTACCATCGAATGGTAATTCTACATGTTCCTGGCATTTTAATAAATTTTCAAACAAATAAATATTGCTAACTAAATGGTAACAAAGTGAAATATTGACAAAATATAAATATAATACATGACGTTGTTTTATGCCCTTTTCTTACACGTCTTCTTAACTATTAATATACTCGCAATAAATTTATCTTTTGGAAGAATTCGTTTAGAACGAAAAGTTTCTGCGACAAAAAACAACTTAGCGATTATTGAAAAGAGTAAATGATTCGAGGTGTCACCACCGAAACGAAGTGTGAGAAATAAGGCATCTTGTTCCCTATCTTATTCACTGGTGGTGAACTCCATTGAAACTTAACATCCAATTCTTGGCATGGTAGTTAACTGTCAAAGTTACTCCACATATATTTTTCCCCTAAAAATATAATAGATGTATGAAAAACTAAGTATTCTAACCTCACTTTTCAAAGGTAAATCACAAAGAATAGACCATTGCGCTCATATGTGAGTCTTGTGTTTTTGCTCTCATAGAAAAGTTCAATAAACAGAGTTTGCGATTTGGTTATTTACACTTTCTGAGTGACAAAATCAATTACAATAAGACTGATTTTCAATTAATATGAACATTTCTTTTCTAGTGAGAATACACATGAATAAGTTTTGTATATAATTATTACTTTTTTCTTACCCATTTTCTGTTTAAACATCACTTTTTAGAAAATTATCATAACTAATATGATGTAATATTAATACAATTATTTTAAGACACGATTCAAATAAAGTTCGTAATTTATAACAGTACTATTGTTTGAAAACACAGTTGCCTTTAACCTAAACACACGCACATGGTCTCGAAAATAAATGATTATAAACGATATTAATTTAATGGTTTGAATTTCACGCAAAGCTACACGAGGGATATCTGCGTTAACCATTCCTACTCTAGCAGCGATAGACTAGATGGAATGCAGCTAGTCAATACCTCCCACCGCCAACTCTTGGGTTACTTTTACGGATTTACCATCACATTATAAGCCCCCACGGCTGAAAGAGCGAGCATGTTCGGTGAAAGGATTCGAACTCGCGACCCACCGATTGCGAATTGAGTACCCTAACCATCAGGCCATATTAGATTAATGAAACGTTTGTTTAATATTGGTATTACGTTATTCAGCGAGATACATTATAATAAACGATAACACAGGCCTGCGATGGTTTTATTATCTTTAATTTTTTACATGTTCTACAGTAATTCCTGTACGCTGAATCTGAAAATGATATCAATTTTTCTCCACCACGTGCAGATTTTTCACAAAACGTCATACGCACTTTTATATAAGTGAATAATTTTCACTGAAATCGGGTCACATTTTGTTATGCTTAAATGATTGACAACTACTGCCTATATATTTCTCTAGACCAATCGCGACGTGAGACTCTTATCGATCATTCTAGAACCCACGAGAAACACACTGCTAGTATATAAACTAGACACGTGCTATTGTTACTCTTAGAACTATTTACATTGGATAGCATTTGTTTGTGAGTGCACTTTGATTTGTCAATATTATTTATTTGTAGCTATGACAACAAGAGGTTTTGTAAATGACCCAAATATATCCTGTTATATTTGTGGTAAATTTGTTGTAAAGAAACAATGGCAAAACTTTACAGAATTCGTCAGAAAAGCGTATTACGCGTATTTTGGAATAAAACTTAGGGACCAAGACAAATCATGAGCTCCGCACAAAGTTTGCACCGTTTGTGTCGAATAGTTGAAACTATGGACTAAATGTAAGAAAAGGTATTTGCCTTTTGGAATTCCAATGGTCTAGCATGAGCCTAGAAACCAGGAAGATGACTGCTATTTTTGCTCATGTAACATGCAAGGCTACAACACTCGAAATAAAAAGGAAATTTCTTATCCAAACCTTCAATCTGCTATAAGACTTGTTGCTCATGGATCTGATGTACCTGTACCTACTCCACTGGAGACTCTTGATACAGTTTCATCTGATTCTGAATCTGATGTCAACAGAAATGATGATAGGGATTGTTTCCAACCTGAAACGTCTGGTGAGCCACAATTTTTCACACAAGATGAACTTACTGATTTGGTGAGAAATGTGTGTGCCTTCCAAAGTATTCTTTAAAATTTTGGGGCCCAGACTTTGGGCTAAGAACTTACTTTCTCCAGGGACATCATTTTACTGGTAAAGAAATTGTGAGAAAGAGTTTATACTATACTTTTCGAAAAAGGGTTTAATGGTTGATTGTAACAATATTGCTGAATTAACACCAATGCTATGAGCTGCAGTATATGAACCAAATGAGTGGCGATGGTTCATTGATTCCTCCAAAAGATGTCTAAAAGGTTTCCTCCTTCACAATGGTAACATATATGCATCTGTTCCTACTGCCCATTCGGTTCACTTGAAGGAAACGTACGACAATTTCGAACTTCTTCTAAATAAGGTCAAATACATAGAACATGGTTGGCTACTTTGTGGAGAGTTAAAACTCGTTGTATGGTGTTCGGTCAACAATCCAGTTATACAAAGTTTCCATGTTTTTTGTGTGAATGGGACAGCAGAGCACGAAATCAGCACTAGATAAAGAAGCAATGGCTACGCAGAGTCAGCCTGATTCCAAGATCGAAAAATATT
>NW_013666149.1:199515-203832 GCF_000517525.1 Limulus polyphemus
TAGGAATTTCTAGGTAAGACCTGTTACCTTCAATAAAGTTTTGAAAATCGTTACGCTGTGCACTTTTTAACGTGGATTGCCTTTAAAGATGTTATTGACAAAGTTTTAGGAAACAACAAGGACCCAAATTACAAAAATATCAATAAGATGCTCGATCAATTCAAAGAGTTGGGTTGTAATATGAGCTTGAAAGTTCATTTCTTACACTCATATTCACATATTGACTATTTCCCTGAAAATCTCCGTGCCATCAGCAAAAAACAAGGGGAAAGGTTTTATCAAGACATCAGGGAAATGGAGAGAAGGAATCGGGTAAGGTGGAACATCAGCATGATGGCTGGTTATTGCTGGTCAGTGAAATGAGATGCTCCAGATGCAATGCGTAAAAGGAAGGCAACAATAGGTAGTTTGGACACTAAAAGATTTAGATTTCACAAATCAAATCAGGATGGATGAGGATGCATATTCGTTTGACATCAATGTCCTTCCCTTTTTTAATTTGTTTGTATATTTGGTAGCAAACATAATAATAAAAAATTTTCATTATGATAAACGAAATAATAACTTGATCTAAGTAAGAGTTGTTTTTCTTCTCGATTTGTAAAAAAATCCTTACGTTAGAGAAAAAAAAAGAATAATATTTTCGAAATGTGCGTAGTTGAATTATGCAAAATCAGTTATTAAAACCAAAATAACTTTTATGAAGTTTAAATTCGCAGGCCTGTGTAATCCGTAAAATATCGTTAGTTATCTCGCTGAGTGTAATTAATGAAATTTAAGAGCCTTATAAAGAACAAGTTTTATAGTCACCGATTTTTAACATATGTTTATTTAAAACACTGACGTAAGTTGTTTACATCCATCTTACACGTACTAATAAGATGTGATATGAACACTGTTGCCAGTATTTAAGTATGCCACTGCAATTTCGGGGGAGGAAGGGAGGGGTGGCGAGCCAAAAGGGGACCCGAAGGGCCTGACAGATTTAAGAATTGCCGACAAGGGAAATAAATGTACGAGGCCAATTACTTTTTATGAGGTGGGGGAGGCTTCTTTTATAGTTACGCCACTGATTGTAACATTAAACAAAAAAGTTTTGGAGATGCAGAGGAATGTAACAGTTACTTTCTATGATCTTGAAACACAGTGAACAAAAGGAAAAAAAAAACTGTTTCCATTGTAATCTCATTTCTGAGAATAAGATCTGGTTAACACAGTATTTGGATATTATAACCTAATATTCAGCATTTTGATCTTCAAACAGGCGCAATTAACATTAAAGTAAATAACAGCATAAAATATTTGAAACGTATTTTAAGTGGCTAATTTAAAAATCACATTTCGTGCGCACGACACACAATATGGTAATTACTTAGATCAGAAGTTTGGTTATTCATCTTCACAGAACAAAGTTTCAAATTAACAATGTAATCATCTGTAAATTGAAAATCGTGGGTTGAAACTGGTGTAATAATCCATTTTCTGTTGAAGAGTATTCAATTAATCTATGAAGAAAGTTATCTGCACTTATCTTCTCTGATTTCAATCAGAAAACAAGTTCTAACCATTTATTTTCATTGCTTTCTTTAAAGGCAATTTCTTTTCCTTTATATTTATGCTTGAAATAAAATTTTACCGTACACGGGGTTCTTATTTCCTTTTAGGAAAGGCTGTGGTGATGTAAAAATAACAAATATGATGTTTAGCTGGTAACAAAAAATAATTTATCTTAAGGTAATTCTATCGGCCTCTGTACATGTGGAACGCTGCGAATGTCCATGACGTATTTAAAAGTTGATTATTTTTCATTAAAAGTTAAGATACGTGGATATAAGTACATAAAAGTTTGATATTGTTCTGAGAGGCTGCTTTTATACTCGACGCAAAGCCACCTAGCTCAGTAAATAATTACATTAAAAGACGCGAAGTTATTTAAAGCGATGTTTTAGACGTATTTGTTTTATTTGTAAAGGCTGCTTTTCTAATGGTAAAATTTTATACGCGCTTAGTAGGGATTGTGTCTTACTCTAGGCATATATTTGTCTACTGCTGTGCATGAAAAGAGCCAACATACAAGATAATTAAAAAAATTGAGAATTTAAAATCTACAAATAAGTATCGCCAAAAAGTAAGCAAACAAAGCTGGAGATCTGCTGTTAACAGTTTGCTCAAGCTACAAATCCATATTATGACTCCACTATAAAATTATTGCAAGTGATATCTACTGTAGTGTGGGATCGTAGAGGAAAAAAACTGCGAATCTCCGTCACCTCGAACATACTCACCTTTTCAGCTGTGGGGACATTATAAAGTGTCGGTCAATCCTACTATTCGTTGGTAAAAGAGTAATCCAAGAGTTGGCGGTGGGTGCTATTGACTAGTTACCATCTCTCTAGTCTATCACTGCTAAATTAAGGACGGCTAGTGCAGATAGCTCTCGCATAGCTTTGCACGAGATTCAAAACAAACAAACAAAGCAAACAACTGAGAGATAGATTTTAAACTTAATTCGACCTCCTTAATTTTGTCGTGCTGCGAAATTTTCTAAGTCCTTCACTCTCCGCCATAAAAAAATCTGGTGTTTTTCCTAGAGTGCGAGTTAGTTGGAAACTAAAACTCGTGCATTTTATATCGCATTAACTGGAAACTACCACGTGAAAAGTTCCCGATTTTGCTATTGCATATCGTTATTCGAGTCGCTATGGTTCATCGTTACTCGAGTTTGCTGTCTCTACGCGGATTTCCGCGACTATGTTTCAGCAAGTTTTTAACAGTAGACGATTACCATAGTAGATTTCCCTACTCAGACAACGATGGTGATTCTTTCTACTGTTTCTTATACTTAGCTGAAATCTGCATATTCAGTATTTATTAACACTGCATATAGCACTATTTCATATAACTATTACTGTTTTTAAATACTTGGTGTTAAGGTAGCTGCTGTAAATGTTGTCG
Source organism: Limulus polyphemus (assembly GCF_000517525.1). Classification (NCBI taxonomy): domain Eukaryota; kingdom Metazoa; phylum Arthropoda; class Merostomata; order Xiphosura; family Limulidae; genus Limulus; species Limulus polyphemus. The sequence continues at coordinate 202,471 of NW_013666149.1, forward strand.
ATAATTGGCGTTTTACGCTAAGTGTGTCGCTGTTGTCCATTTTGCATGTGTTATTTGTGTCGCCTTATTCTAGCAAACACTTGTGCTGACATGTAAACCTAACAAGGTAAGCATGTTACGGCGTCTGTTTACATTCCATTAAATCTGTGTTGCGTTATCTTAGAAGAAACATTATTCCGTTCTGATGAGGTTGCTTTGCTGCTCCATATCAGTACTTATCAATTTTAATGGAGTCAAAATAGAGATTTGTAGCTTGAGAAATAATGCAGACCTTGTTTGTTTACGTTTTTTATAGTTCCTTGTTGTAGGATTGAAAATATAAACTCTGCGTTTTGATTCAACTTGTTCTTGTAGTTTTTTAACGATCCATATTTCCCCCTTTTTAAATTAACAGTTTTTACTAATCTTGTATGAGAATGATAAACTACCCTTCAAAGAAAAACAAAAATAAGGACAGCGAAATAGCTTTACATGTAACAAAAACTCTGGGAGTATTATGACTTCATTCGTTAGGTTAACTTATAGAATATAGTACTTCAAAATAATGATGTTCGAGTAAGTAAAACGGCAACAACAGAATGTAGGCTTTAAACTGTGAATGTTCAGGAAATGTTGTAAAATTAAATGTATGGGAATGAATCTTTCAATTTTGATACCTAGTATCATAAATGCTATATAATACCTGAGGGGAACATTTTTTTGACAAAGAAATTAGATAAAATACATGGACATGGCCCTGAGAAGGAGACAAAGAAGTTAGATAAAATACATGGAAATGGCTCTGAGAAGGAAACAAATAATAAATATGTAAATAAGCAATCAACAATGAAAACATATATACAATAGTGAATACATCAAATCAATAAGAAGAATACAAATTACAACAGTAAAGGATGGAGGAAAAGGTCAATTTGAACCCGGCCCTCCCAGGTCAACAAGACCTAAATCCCGATACCAGGAACAGCAGGTTATCTTTTAAACCACAATATGCTTATATTTCTTTCGCTTTCAGTACTACTTAACAAAATACCAGAAACTGGTGAACGATATTTCATTAAGAAACTCCTTAAGAGTGATGCTAGGTGAACAATATTTCATTAAAAAGCTCCTTAGGAATGATGCTATGTGAACTATATTTCATTTAAAAACTCCTTAAGAATGATGCTTTGTGAACAATATTTCATTAAGAAATTCCTTAAGAATAGTGCTACGATAGATAATACACACATTAATTTCCTTCTCAGGGCCATGTCCATGTATTTTATCTAACTTCTTTGTTTCCTTCTCAGGTCCATTTCCATGTATTTTATCTAACTTCTTTGTCTCCTTCTCAGGGCCATGTCCGTGTATTTTATCTAATTT
>NW_013666149.1:204832-212401 GCF_000517525.1 Limulus polyphemus
CTCAGGGCCATGTCCATGTATTTTATCTAATTTCTTTGTCTCCTTCTCAGGGCCATGTCCATGTATTTTATCTAACTTCTTTGTCTCCTTCTCAGGGCCATGTCCATGTATTTTATCTAACTTCTTTGTCTCCTTCTCAGGGCCATGTCCATGTATCTTGACCAATAAATCCCAGATTACAGATCATTTTTCGCGTTAGTGGGATTCAAAGTCTCAAGCACTCAACTATATTTGATAAATAGGTATTCACCCTTCTGTATGCGTCTTGTTTTTGTTTCCTACAAACTCTAATAAAGTTGGTGGACAAGCATACTGAAGCTCATTTTGTAAGGCGTTCTTTACAAATACAGAAACTTATGTTAGATATTTGGATGCATGTGAGGTAGCTTTGTGTTATGATATTTGTATTTTGATGGTTAATACTAGCGGTGTCAATTTGCTTAATGTTTAAGAAATTTTAGAAACTTACTTATTGTGTGAAATATTTATTTTATATAGTTTAGAATCAGTTCAGTGCGTGAACCAACTGGTATAAATGTAGGTTTATTTTATGTAGTTTAGAAGCAGATCAGTGCGTGAATCAACTGGTATAAATGTAGGTTTACTTTACGTAGTTTAGAATTCGTTCATTGTGTGTAGATATACATTTTTTGTACTTGTTTGTTATTAAACATTTTTTCTCTAAGATAAAACCATTACACATATTTCAATAAGGAGATAAGGAAGACAAAACTTAGTCACGTTTGAAGTAAGTGAACAAGCATACAGGCATACGGCGTAATAATTGATTTCTTGAAACAATATGAATACTTTCATGCCATTTAGTAGCTTATTATATCAGATTAAAGAAAAGAAAGATTCTCAGGTCACGGTTCAAAATAATGAAGGAAGACCTATATAGGTGAAAACCTGATGTATTGTAAGAATCATCAGGACTAGGAAGACACCCACGGTCAACCTTCGTAAAAATATTTGCCTGCTCCAACGCAGCAAGTAGAGTAAATATGTCATAGAAAATATACAGACAACGACGACAAAGATAAGCTAAACTACAGATTCCCAAATAGGAAACAAGTATAGCCCCCACCACCCCGTTAACCGCAGTAGAGTTTCAATGGTAACGTAACAAATACATAAAATACACAACACTCAGTATTTAAAAAATCATTGGGTGGGGGCCTCATTCAAGATGTGAAAAGTTCTGGGGCCTTGTGCTGAGAAAGTTTGGGAATCCCTGAACTGTTTCGACTTGAAAACTTTTAAATTACGCAGTATTCACTTCAGTTTGTTGTGAATACTCCAGGAAAATTGATAATTATTGCTATAGTTCAAATATTCAATAGTCAACGTCAAATCATGCATCATAGGGGCAAAAAATGATCAACACAATGTAGAATAAAAAAATATTGAAAGATGCAAAATGAAGACCTGAAAAACGCTAAAAATGTTTGGGCAAGAAAGATAGAACGTTGTTTGGTTGAAAAAGATATTTTTTTAAAGAGAAATATTTTCTTGTTCGTTTTTCTTATCATTAATATAATATTCACCCGCTAGAAATTGTATAACTGAGAGATTAAAGTCGTCATTATTGATTCCCTTTGTTAATTTTAGGCTTAAACGCAAAAGGTAATTGAGACATTTTTTAGAAAGATGGAGGGTCAACAAAATTAATGTCTTCATGATAAATTGGTGAATGGACATTTTTATTATTATTGCTGAATGCATGTTTCAGTTGCGAACCGACCGATAAGACTGACAGTTCATACACTTGAATATTCAGTCATAAATTTTACAGAACGAACAAACTCATTTTAAATACAGCTTATGCAAAATTTACAGCATACTTAGCTGTTCCAAGGTTATAACCAGATACTTATTCAACCAAAATGTCCACTTTTTTTAAAATGAGTTGTATTATCCGTTTTTATTTTTATTTGATATATATCTATAGAGATTGTAATTCTTATAAAGTTCTTAAATTGTTTCCTCAAGAACTCAATATTTTTTTCATGTTCTTATAGATATTTTTTCTCGCACGTTTCAGCAAGGATTTAAAAATGTTATAGCTGGAAAGGACTTACACCACTCATAAAAAATGTTTACACATTAGTATTTGTTCATAAGGTTAAATACAAACTTGTGTAAGAATTCATATTAAGCCAAGGTGAAACGTTTCAGTTAACGTAAAAAATAAAACAACAACATATTTTATTAAAGCGATGCTACCTATCCGAGTATAATAGTGTGTTTTTATGTATGGATACTACTAAAAATCAAGAATGTTGTATTTAGCTCAAACTGTTCACAAAGTCAAACATTACGTTAGATATCAGGCCACGTGACTATCAGAAAATTCTTTCCGCATCATTTACGCTTGTAACGCTATTTTCAGCGGAAGCTTAAAGCTGAACGTGATGTCTGTTCTCTATTACTCTTATTTTGATGCTTAACGTACATTTTAATTCTGCATCCATTGAAATCACTTACTCGATGCCTTTTTTTACTCAATCAAGGAGTTTTAAAAATATAGAATTTTACTGCTGATGATACAAAGCAATAACAAATTAATATGCAAATGAATACATATTTTGATTGTCCCTTTAGGCTTTATACGTTTGACCATAAAATCCTTTAGTTCCGGGCCACAAGAAAATTTAGTGAATCTTGTTTGATGAGAATATATCTTTCTTTTGTATCTTTGAAGACAAAGTAAATTATTTAATATAGAACATTTCAGTCCAGCGTGGACAACAGACTTATAGTGTAATTTATAAACGTGGACCGCAAGTCCTTCTATTTTTTTTTATAACAGCGGTGTGATGGACATTTTTCAATACATTTAATTACAGAATATATTCCAAATGCTCAATAAATATTTATTTATAATCATAAGCTTCTCCCCTCAATTAGTCATTTAGAAGTTGCTCTGGAGGTAAAAGGATTAATCTGGACTTTAGATGATTATTTGGAAACGAGTTAGAATTTATCATGAAATTCAGTCAGTTGTCTTACATATATCGCACTAACTTTTGAATAAAATCGATCCAAATTATTTTGAAGTTGGAGTTCACCCTTTTTAAGAAAGGATTTGGATTGGTACCACTTAGAAATATATACTTTGAATGATCACCAATCGTTTTACCTTCAGAGAAGTTCATACATTTTAAAGTATTTTTTCACTCTTGCATACACTTTTTTATCTTTCTAATCCTTTTATAATTCATTAACTTTAATTTATCAAAGGTTAAGGACATGCTTTGAGAGTAGCATTTAACAGTCCGTTATTGAAGCATTCTTTGTTTAGAATTTATCTGCCAACCGTATATATGTATATATATATATATATATACACGAGGGTAATGTTGTCTGGAATCAATGAATGATTCCCATCGAAACAATTTCAAGGACTTTGACCATTATTCCATCTTATCACACAACATAAATAATAATGTCGAAAAGTGCTTAGGAATGGCATGTAATTCTCTGTACAAATCGTTACGATATTTCTTTCTTACGTGAGAAATTACGACCCATTTACATGAGTTTTGTAGTGTTAGCTTACTTCAGCCAAAGCCACAAATACTATTACAATCCACACCAGATTCTCAATTTTACAAACCTATCTTCCCACCCAAGAGAAACAACTTGAATCTCCGATAAGCAAAATCATTAAGCTAAAGCCCTTCAATATATCATTGACAAAATGCAAAAAAAACAAAGGTTTAATGGAGTCTAAGTTAGGGAGCACCTGAACGAAACTGTAGAACCAAAGTCAGAAAACCAGAAAAACTAAGCTTTCATGCTTGGTCAACGTAATTGATCGTCTAACTTTTAGTTCAAAGCCACTGTCACTAGAGGTTACTCCTTATTCATCGTCGTCATATTGGGGGGGGGGACCCAGGATTGAGGCAATAAAGAAAATACAAAAATAATTAGAAATAAGTATTTTAAACATAATTTTGACTTACGTGTAATAAATAAGGTTTTTGATGGAATTTCAAAGTAATTTTCACTCTACTGCATGTATGGATGAAATTTCTTTTTATTGGGTGCAAGATGATCCTTTGATAAAGCTCTGGGTTTAGGTGCTGGTGAGTCGAATCTATTAGATCACATAAAGTATTCCCCTCTTTGTAAGCTATGGGTGCATTGTAAGAGTAAGAGCCAATCCTTTAACATAGATAGTGCATGGTAGGGTGCAGCTGATTGGATGACATCCCTCTGGTCAGTAGTTCAGAATTACGGGATGTCGTCAGATAGACATAGTAGAATGTCTCATAAATACAAATACCAACACTCTACATTATATCCCCTCAGTGGCTCAGCTGTAAGTCCTCGGGCTTGCATCTAAAAAAAAAACAGATCTCGATACTCTGGATGGCCTATTGTGTAGTTTTGTGCATAATAACAAACAAACTATATATTATTATACAAATATTAGATTTTTTTCAAGGATGGCCCCATTCTTTCTTTGTTTAATGTTTAAGAACAAATATCGATTCACCATTGGCCATAGCACAGGATTTGAAATTTTTATATCAGGTTTTGTATATTTGAAGGTTGATTTTTGTCAGCGCTACTAAATTTGTTTTTACCATTTGTTAACTGAGCTGCCAAGAAAGAAGAAAGTCCTTACAAATAGCAAAGACTAGAAAAGATTAAATCTTACTTGAAAATTTCTTGAGTACCATGATATGTATAATTCCTTTATGTACGTAAATAGACAATTAAGGCACTGCTAATAATTCCATTCCTTACTTTGGCTAACGTTAAATACTAAAACAATATAATGAAAGTCATGATTACCTGAAACGGACCTGCACGCCATGTTCTAAAACTAAGGAGGGATTGATTAAAACAAGTGAAATCTTATACTACTTCCTTAGGATTTATGGGATCGAGCTATATATTTGGATAAGAAGATAAGGGAAAAGAAAGGTCCTTTAACTCTCCTAACTCAATTAGAGCCTCAAGATCTCTTCCCAGTTACAAAAAAAACAACTAATGAAGTTAATTCTAGAAGCAGATATGCGTTGAAATTAATTTCCTTTTGCGTTAATGCAACTGAGACAACGCCAGCTTATACCTGGGTCTCTGTAATCCGATTAGAGTAGTACAAACAAAATAATTTAACTTGAGCCCCTCGTACGTTACTTTTGGGCAAGCACAAAGAAGCATTATTAAATGACTTTTTTCTTCGTCTATTTCAGATAAAGTCAACCTGTAGTTTTATTACTGATAAAGGTTCAGCCAGTTTTCCATATAAGGTGATTTGTTTGTTTTGTTGTTCAGCACAAAGCTACACAATGAGTTATCTGTGTTCTGTCCACCACGGGTGTCAAAACTCGGGTTTTGGAGTTATAATATATTAGAGAGAAAATAAGCAGTATTGATATAACAGATAAAGTCGTTGGTCGAAAATTTGTGTGGAGGCCCGGCATGGCCAAGTGGTGAGGGCGCTCTACTCGCAATCTGCGGGTCGCGAGTTCGAATCCCCGTCACACCGAAAATGCTCCCCCTGTCAGTCGTTATAATGTGGAAGAATTGCATGATGCAGATATTATAAAATGTTTAAATATTTTGTCGTTGTATAAATACTTTATTGTCAACATCGTCGTCATTATTTTATAGACAATACATAAAAAGTTAACGCTCTAGATGTATTTTTGTATGACAGTTATTATTCAATAAAGAAAATATTTTGATGCTTAACCATTTCCGGTAAAAATCGCCATTCTTCTTGTTAGTTGTCTTTTAAAGCAAAGCCACATTGGGCTATCTGCCATGTTCACCGCAGGAATCAAACTCCGGATTTAGCGTTGCAAGTCCGTAGACTTAACCCCGCTCCACTGGCATAAGGGAAGGAAAAATAGGAAGAGAAATTTTGCTAGATGATTTAGTGCAGAAACGAAAAGAAATAAGTTACATAAACGGACAAATTAAATTTTGTAATTCAGAATCCCTCATAGATTGTTTGTTTGTTTGTAATTAAGCACAAAGCTACACAATGGCCTATCTGTGCTCTGCCCACCACGGGTATTGAAGCCCGGATTCTAGCATTGTAAGTCCGCAGACATACCTCTGTGCCACTGGGGGAGGGGGAGCTCCCTCATAGAAGAAAGTTGAATTTACTTATATAACAAATATCAAATAGCATTTTTCAAATCCCGCCAAAACATAATTTGATTCCCTGAAAAGCTTATTAGTGTATTTCCTGGCGATAAGTTTGGAGAACGGCTCCAAAAAAACAAAACAAAAAAACATTTTGTTTATTCTTCCAAGAAACCTATAACTTAAAAGCTACTTCAGTACAGTTATGTATATTTTATAGTGCACTTAAGTTTGCTTTGTTTAGAAAATACTTCATTAGCAATTTAATTACAAGTCTAACAATAGAAATCAATAAAGTTGTATTAATGTACGAACGCATTACATACACCAAGTTGATAAAAAGCAATAACAAAAAGAAACAGACTTACAGCACTTAAACTGCTAAATGATATAATATCTTTGAGTTTAGGTTGAGTCAACATGAGAAACCTATGATGTCACATATGTCACTGATAGCTTTGTATATAAATAAAATTATTTGAGAAACAGATAGAAAATATTTCTCTTGTAATGATTTCATGGCAAAAACTTGATTCTTAACTAAGAGTGTCGAGTGTGGCCCAATAGTTAGCGTGCTTGACTGTGCATCTGAGGTAGGTTCTGTGGTTTGCACCTCATTACAAAAAAGTGCTGAGCACTTTAGGATCGCGGGTGCGTTATAAAAGTGACAGCCAAGTCCCACTATTCAGTCTCGCAAGAGTGGCCCAAGGGCCGAAATTCAACAAGACAAACACAATATTATGATTTAATTATGATGGGAGGCCTGGCATGGCCAATTGTTAAAGTACTCGAAGGAACTAGAGGGAAGGCAGCTAGTCATCACCACCCGCCGCCAACTCTTGGGCTACTCTTTTTACCAACGAATAGTGGGATTGACCGTCACATTATAACGCCCCCACGGCTGAAAGTGCAAGAATGTTTGGTGGGACGGGGATTCGAACGCGCGACCCTCAGATTGTGAATCGAGTGCCCTAACCACCTGGCCAGGCCAGGCCTCCCACCATAATTAAATCATAATGGTTTGTTTGTTTGGTTGAATTTCGCGCAAAGTTATTCGAGGGCTATCCGCCCTAACTGGGGTGAAGACAGTAATCAACATCAACCACTTTCAATACTATTTAGTAACAAATAGTGGGACTGACCGTTATTATAACGCGTCGCAAAGGGTGAGAATGTTCGGTGAAGGGATTTGAACCCGCGACTCGCAGATTGTTATGAAATTGTAATTGCGCATACATGGAGATCATATTACTTTCGTATATAAAACATGCCTGTAATTGCGCATACATGGAGATCATATTACTTTCGTATATAAAACATGTCTGTTATTGCGCATACATGGAGATCATATTACTTTCGTATATAAAACATGCCTGTAATTGCGCATACATGGAGATCATATTACTTTCGTATATAAAACATGCCTGTAATTGCGCATACATGGAGATCATATTACTT
>NW_013666149.1:213270-230590 GCF_000517525.1 Limulus polyphemus
GGGGTGAGCACAGCAGAAATAGTCCATTATATAGCTTTGTGCTTATTAACAAACAAACAAACAAACAAAATTTAAGAAGTTAATGATGTAACTTGTGTTTTCTTTACATAATATCTAGACTTCACACACACATATTTATATATATACATATGTTTGTATACGATAGAATTTGAAAAACAGAAACTCTATAAACACTCATAGGTTCTCAATATAAAGGTACCATAGTGGAATACGTCCTCAAATTGTTATACAAACCATCTTTGCAAATTTCTCGAGACAGTCACTAGTGATTTTATCTGTACACTTAAAACGTTTTTTTTCAAATTATTTTCTGTAATTACTATTATAATTATATAAAATGAATATCTCTTCAATGTTTTTATCATTTTATTATAACCGTAACTAGGAGAAATCAGGTCGAAATTCTATAAGTTGGGGTATTCATTTTATATGAGTTGGTTTTCCACTGCTACTTAGTGAGTCAGCGGTAAGTCTGCAGGCTTACGTCGCTAAACTCAGGACTCGAACTCGTGGTGGGCAGTTCACAGATAGCCTATGTCCTATTGCGTAGCTTTGTGCTTAGCAAGCAAATCAAACCAAACCGTTTCCTACTATCTCCTAACTGACTCAGTGTTACATCTGAGGGCTTAATTCGGGGTTCTGCACCTGGCAGTGGGCACACTGCAGATATTCTATTATGTAGTTTTGCGCTTAAAATAAACAAACGTTTCCTACAATTTACTGAAGCAAAAGAAACATGTTTTTACTTTAAAATGTAAAATCGTCATCAGAATGTGTATGGATTTATGAATTGTCGTTTAGACAAAGAAAGTAAGACACTTATTCAGCCATCAAAACAACTGATAGTACACGTAGTCCTGTCACATATAATTTTCAATGACTATCATTTTATTTTTAATGATCTTATTTACGTTGCTATGGTAACTTTATTCTAAAGCAGAATAACTTTCCAATAGGTGGCGGTATAGGAAAGATTCGCAAATCAGGTTAAAGGCAGTAGGGTTAAAATCAATAAAAACCTTTAGCATAATTCGTCGTAGATCGCAGGTGCAAGCGATACGAAATACTACAGCAAGACGGTTTTAAGATAAGTGTTTGAAAATTGTTAACTAGGATAAAAACTGAAACAGATACATAAGTATTAGCATAAAAGATGTTTTGTTCATCTCTCTTTTTTTTTTTGAAAAAGCAACATACGAGCAGAATTTACTTTAAAAATCTATGTCACCTGTTATCCTTAAATCACTTCATATACTTTTTCTCTTAAATAAATTTAAGAATTAGATTGTCTGAAAGAAAGTACAAGCAGATAACATTTATTTTTTGTTATAAACAGCAATTTCAGAAAAAAAAATGTTTCACAAGTTTGTGATGTAAAATATACACTAAAAATTGTTTTTAACGCAACATTTGAAAGTACCGATAGATCTTATTGGCTTTTTAAACACTTTTTAAAACTATTTATTTACGAGATTGTTTGTGGGTCTACGACTTTATTGCTTACAGGGCTCTTAATAATAAATGAACCATAAAAATGTAAACAAAACTACCATTAAAATTCGATGACGAGGAACCCACTTTGAGACTAATAGTGCTTGGAGACGGCTTAAATGGGTAATGAAGAAAACTTTAATATATGCTTAACATAACAGCAAATGTACAACCTTGTCGAAACGTTGTACATTTGTTGTTATGTTAAACTTATATTAAAGTTTTTCTTCATTACCCATTCAAACCGTCTCCAAGCATTATTAAAACTACCATTAATATTACTGTTAGTCCTATTAGTTACTGGTAGGAATTGGTCTGTGCATTTTACATAGAAAATGAGCGATTACAGTCGATGGTTTTTGGTCACTTTTTTTTACACTGAATACTGTAGCTGGCAAAAGATAAACTTACTCCATATAATACAAGTTAAACTGTAGTTCACTACTACATGAGCTGGTTTAGAATTTTGCGCAAAGCTGCACGAGGGTTATCTGCACTAGCCGTCCCTAATTTAGCAGTGTAAGACTAGAGGGAAGGCAGCTAGTCATCACCACCCACCGCCAACTCTTGGGCTATACTTGTTACCAACGGATAGTGGGATTGACCGTCACAATTATAACGCCCCCACAGCTGAAAGGACGAGCATGTTTGATGGAGATTCGAATCCGCTATCCGCAGATTGCGAGTCGAACTCCTTAATCACCTGGCCATGCCGGGCCATAAACTACATGAGACCTGGCGTTTATGGAAATTTCTCGAAAAAGTATTTTTGTCATGAAGAAAAATCATCTATACCAAAATATTAACAAAATACATCGTGAGATAAGATATTCTGAAATGTATGCGAAAGTTAAACCATAAAATGCTGTGTATTTATCAGTAACCAGAAATAATGAAGTACAAAATAGGATACGCAAACTATCTTCCAGTTCTCAAGTATCGTAACTACATTTTATATATATTATGTCAAAACTTTTTATGGTAGTTATTTCTATATGGTCCTCTAACGACACAGCGATATGTCTGCGGACTTACAACGCTAAAAACCGGGTTTCGATACCTGCGGTGGGCATAGAACAAATAGTCTATTGTGTAGCTTTGTGCTTAACTACAAGCAAACAAACTAATTTCTATATGTGGAAGTTCTTCAGAATTCTGTAGCTCTGGAGATAATATTAGGTTGAAATTAAGGAACGTTTACTACTAAATAGTATAAATTAAGGAACGTTTACTACTAAATAGTGTAAATTAAGGAACGTTTACTACTAAATAGTCAAATTAAGGAACTTTTACTACTAAATAGTGTCAAATTAAGGAACTTTTACTACTAAATGGTGTAAATTAAGGAACGTTTACTTCTAAATAGTGTCAAATTAAGGAACGTTTACTAAATAGTATAAATTAAGGAACGTTTACTACTAAATAGTGTAAATTAAGAAACGTTTACTACTAAATAGTGTCAAATTAAGGAACTTTTACTACTAAATAGTGTCAAATTAAGAAACTTTACAACTAAATAGTGTAAAATTAAGGAACGTTTACTACTAAATAGTGTAAGCGTTTTTTTGATGATGAAGTTGGTTTTCATTTGAAAATATCAAATGTATTCTTTGTTCTCCTGAAGAAAAATAGTCAACTATTCGAAAGCGCTCGAGTTTTGTGTCTTATTTTAAGTGTATTACACTTTATATGTGATCCTTTGTGCTAACTTTTTTTATCAAAAATGTATTCTTCAACTTTCCACTTTTATAACTTTGCAAATGTTTAGTCTGATTACGATTTTCGTAATACAAGAAGTATGTTAATACGAAAATAGCTGATCTGAACTCCTATAAGTAGGGATGCACGGGTAGTAAAATGTGGCCGAATACCGGGTCCGGGCACCTGGGCACTAAGCTTTGGCCGGAGCCGGGTGTCAACCAACAACAACATGCACAAAAATTAGAAACAAAAATAAAATTGACGTTTATTACATTTAACCGAATAATCACCAACAGAACATTCAAGTTATACTTTCAACTTTCAATGCTTAGCCCCAACTTCTCAAACCCTAACCCTTATTGTTCTCAAAAACCCATCTTCTCCAGAAATCCAATTCTCAAGATATGCCTGTTATTAACCCCTTTCGTTCTTTGAATCCCCGACTTTCAGCGGGCGGTCAGTTTTTGTTACTGGAACATTTTTTTTTTTAATAACTAAACCAATTATTGACTGTAACTTTCAGTACAGCGTTAGTTGCCACAAAGATTAGAACTTAGATGCCTAACTTCGACAAGCGGCCGGAGCCGAGTATTACCGGGTAGCCCAATACCCGGCCGGCTACCTGTGCATCCCCCCTACCTATAAGTTTAAAATATTTAATGAGATTAAAATTGGACTCTCGTTAATTGCAGATGATAAGTACTGTGGTAACCTTAGTTATTTCTTACACTCAACTAATGCCTATATTATGGTAAGCTTCAATAAATGGACCTAATAAATATCGATTTTAAATTAAAATTCTAAAGTATAAACACGATTTTAAGAAACGCTTGTTAAGAATTTGCTTTTATTCAATAACATTATCAGTACCTTGATTTATAATTACGGGCATTTGTCTTTCGAACGAAAGATTTTATTGAATGTCAACAGGTCTAAAATGCTATTTCACTACTTGAAGCTGAGCTGGGATTTCATCTGAAGCACGTCTTGCTCAATGTATTGTGTGTGTTTCAAAAATATTTATAACTTGAAACAGAATACAAGTTCAATGATAGAAATAATTTATCAAGTCGTGATGTATGAAGCAAATTCGTGTTCTTCGAAGAACAGTCAACTGTTCAACCACCGTTACTCACTGGTTCGCCCATTCTTCTGAATGATGAGTAAAGTTAACTCATGTAAAATTTTGTTTGTTTTTAAGTATAAAGCTACACAATGGGCTATCTGTGCCGTGTCCTCTACGAGTATCGAAGCCCGGTTTTTAGCGATATAAATTATCAGATTTACCGCTGAGCCACTGGGGGACTACAAGTAAAAAAATAAATGTTATAAACAATTTGGTGTTGAAAATAAAAATTATTTGATATTAACTAAAATCGTAAGTTTAATTCTGATGCGTAACGACTTAAATAAAGGGCCTGGCAAGGTGGTTAGGGAGCTCGACTCCCAATCTGCGGGTCACGGGTTCGAATCCCCATCTCAAAAACAAAACAAAAACTTAAATTAATTGATAAAAATTACAGTTCATCAACATAATCTACTTTACTTTGAAGCAATTGTTCAAGCAATGATGATATAAGTAGCTTCTAGACTACTATCATGGTACTTGTAGGCACTTCTTACACTGTGACTCCTATCAATAACTCTGTCAATGAGTTTATATCGCTAAAAATGTGGTTTCAATACCTGTGGTGAGCAGAATACAGATATCGCATTTTGTTGGTTTGTGTTTTACTACAGACAAACAAATCCCAACTCTAACTAACTGTAGAGGATCTTCTTCGTCTTATAACCATCACATTACACAATATTTTATAACCATCACATTACACAATGTTCATCCTTATCAACGTGATTTTCTACTCAATAAATTTCATTTTGCTGCTAAATTTGTTGTCAAAATCATTATGTAGGCTACTTATTTTGGTTTAAAACTCATTTTTACTTTCGACAATTGGTAAAATCTGGATGGTCAGGTTAGCTAGAAACAGACTGTAGAATTTCCTTTTTTGTAAATATTCGTTCTCTTAAAACCAATCGATCTTTTTATTTTGAACCAGTATTTCTTGCAATTTTATCAATTATGTATTACTTAGACCTTCCTCACGGCAACGTTGTTTACATGGTTGTCTGGTTAGAATTAACACAGGAATGATAATCCATGAAGAAAAGGTAGGGGAGGAGTGGCGATCGGTTGCAAGACTTCATTACCAGTTTTGATCAACAGTTGGTACCACTACAGATTCACAGAATACCTCATCATTACTCTATATCATTCATATCGCATATTATACATGCCAGAGAAACAGAAGAATTGCTTCATGCCTTCTTCTCTTTTATTGATCAGATCTTTAAAAGTTGTATTATCATTGTTGATGACAAATTCCCTGCCGCCCCTCTTACTAACTTCGACAGTTTAAATTCCATCTCAAACACATCCTGAATCAAATAACACCAGATATCGTCCTGTACTCTATTTCTGTTCACGGTTGATGTTCTTCTTTCTATCACCTACTCAGCTATCTATCTAAAGCTGATTGATCTTCTTTTCAATGTCATACTGATAGTATACTTCAGGACATTGATTCCGTTCTCTTCACATTTGTGGATAATGACCATTTAGCTCAGACTCTTGCATCTTCTATTTCTTTAGCTAATTCTCAAAACGTTCCATTTGTTATTTATCATTCATACAAACCTTCTTTACCGTGTAAGGCTATTTCCCCGATACATCAAAGTTCAAGAATCCAAGGATCCTGTAGTTCTCAAACAACATTGGTATCTTCAACGAACTAGTCACAATTGTATTGTTGCGGAAGAGAGAGATTACAATGACGGAGAACATGCATTGAACTACGTCACATTTCTCATCTTTCCCGGAACTGGACACAATTTATATTACTAATAAGCTAATTACGCTTCTCTCAGTAGCTAATTCTTGTTGATGACTTCGCTCCTACTTCTTCCTTAGGAGAGGCCAATGTATTTGTCAATTATTTTAAAAACAATTTTTCACACACCAAATTTTCACTTTTTTTACACTGGTATCACCCTGAATTTCTCAAATTTTCAGCATCAACTTCCAGAATTCACTTGAAGTTTTTCCTACGATATGGATGATGTTTTTTATTTTTAAAGTACTTCTATTGCTTCAAATGATATTGATCATACTTTACATAATAAACGAAATACAGCACCTGGATTGGACAACATTACGTACTCCTATCTGTGAAATGCTCCTCAGAAATTTTAATTTACTTCTAGCTATATTATTTAATGCCATTTTTACATACCAGGTTTTATCCTCAATCATGAAAACTCTCCAATATCCTTTTATTTCTTAAACCCAATAAACTACCTTCACTGGTGACTTCTTATGGCCCTTTTAGTATTTGTCAGCGTTCCCAACAGAATATTTAGGCATATTTTAATCTCTCGGCTCCACAGTTTTATTTCGCAAAACACCTTCTGTTAAGTTCTCATATTGGTTTTCGGCCCAGACTTTCTACTCTGGACCAGGTACTCAGATTGTATGATCTCATCACTAATCATTTTAATACCGATCGCCCATCTTGTCCTCTGATTTTTGTCTTTGAGAAAGCATTTGATTCCGTTTGCCATCATGGAGTAATCTATAAACCTCGCCGCAAGAAACTACCGATTACTTATATCCGACATGCAAAGTTTCTTCATGTAATGTCAGATTGCCACATCACTGGAGAACACTAACTTATATCCGACATGCAAAGTTTCTTCATGTAATGTCACATTGCCACATCACTGGAGAACACTAACTTATATCCGACATGCAAAGTTTCTTCATGTAATGAGTGTTCTCCAGTGATGTGGCAAGTGATAAACGGATAGGATAGCCAGGTTGTGATACATCTGTAACATAAAGTAAAGGTGATAAAGCATAACTTTGTGGAACACCTGTGGAGACGTAGAAGGATCGAGATCAGGTGTTCCACAAAGTTATGCTTTATCACCTTTACTTTATGTTACAGATGTATCACAACCTGGCTATCCTATCCGTTTATTTTAGTATAGATATGACACAGCCATACTAGGGGTTTTTCTCAGTCTGCCACATCACTGGCGCACACTATCTCGATCATTCTACGTCTCCGCAGGTGTTCCACAAAGTTACGCTTTATCTCCTTTACTTTATGTTACAGATGTATCACAACCTGGCTATCCTATCCGTTTATTTTAGTATAGATATGACACAGCCATACTAGGGGGTTTTCAGCAAGCCGTTGATCGTTTTTCCAATGATGCTAACTTTTGAGTCTTAAACTGAGTGGCTCTAAAACTAAAGCTGTAATGTTTGGTCCAAACCGTAAAAAAATTAGGCCTTGTCGTGACACTCGACTCATCAGTTTCCATCTTGACCATTTTCTCATTCAGCGGAATGTCTGCGGACTTACAACGCTAGAATCTGGGTTTCGATACCCGTGGTGGGCAGAGTACAAATAGCCCATTGTGTAGCTTTATGCTTAATTACAAAAAACAAATAAACAAGCTTTCAGATTCTGCCAAATATCTGGTTCGCCAGTTTCTATAGTAGTACTGGAATATAATGACATTAAAATTACTGTTATGTCCTTTGTATTCCAGACGGCCTGACGAACAGTAGTATAGAACGAAAAGCCTTGTTGGCACTGGATATAGTATGGTTAACATTATTATATTATTTTTACTTTCTCTTATAAGTTAATAAAACTAGTTGTTATTTTATGTTCTGGCCATAATTTATTTCAAGCTTATGTACACTGAACAGGTCTACGGTGTGGTCGTTCACTGTGTATAGATCAAATAATTAACACAGTTACTATAGGATATAAGTAACATACTCCGACACAAGTTAGAGCATTTATCACACCATAGAGGTTTAAAACAATATCTGATATTTCCTCAACTTCTATGCAAACTTTTCTTCAGTTATCTTCCTGCTTTTAAGAACTGACCATCTTTGATTTTCTTCCTTTAACCTCCTTAATTTTTAATAAAGTCCAAATAGTTCTTAACCCTCTTCGTATGTGAATCACTTCTTGAAATTTATTTTAAAAGATAATGACAAACAGATGGCACCACCAATTATGTTAAGTGTTAGGTCGAAGTTTTGAATTATGCAATATGGGAAAGGTATATAAACATTGGAATAGTGTTTCACTGCTGTATATTTCATGATGATGGTGAATATCTGATATATCAAAATGTGTAGGAATTTCTAGGTAAGACCTGTTACCTTCAATAAAGTTTTGAAAATCGTTACGCTGTGCACTTTTTAACGTTTCCAATGAATGACTCAGACAGTTTAATGGGCTCGGTGTCTAACTCTGTCCACGGTTTCGTGTCAGCTAGTATCTATTACCTTATCGAAAACTCTGCTATCGCTTTCAATTACTCGTAGTTTGCTGGCAACAACTCTGTTTGTCGATAGAAAACCCTACAGTTTTGACGTCACAATGAGCTGCTTTTTTTGGGTGCCGATGTATAACTGCACGAAATAAGTGACACTGTACGACTGCCGAGAGTTTGTTTGTTTGAAGTTAAGCAAAAAGTTACACAATGGGCTATCTGTGCTCTTCTCATCACGGGTACCGAAACCCGGTTTCTAGCTGTTCCACTGGGGGGGGACTGCCGAAAGAGGGGAGAGGAGGGGCAAGCACTAAGAAACAAATGGATGCAACAAATCAGCTAGCAAAGGTATTCAATGGGGATTTCTTTTATCGGTGTGGTTCGTTATGAAAAGGAAATTATTAAGGTTATTTTAATTTTTAATATTTATTAAGGAGACTAAAACAAAACACGCATTGTGGATAGACGTAATTATATATTTTTTCCCGATTTACTTTATTTGGATGAAACCATGTACCATATTGTGTCTACATGAGCTGATCACATGACAACTGGTCCCAAAAATCTGCTTATATAGCACATACGAGATTAACGACTGTCAGACGGAAAGACGACATTAACCTCGTCTTCAGAGAACACGAATGATTCTCTCTAGCACTGGTGATTTAGAAACTTGACAGTGATGCAAGACATCACGTCAAAATAGACAAGCTGAAAAGAGAAGGCTAAAAAAAAACAAAAAAAAACAAAACAAATCGATTTCTATGTTTATTATATTTGAAGTAATTTTAATTTATAGCCAACTGATAAATTTGTTAAGCGTAAAGGCTTTGTTTGTAACTAAGCACAAAGCTACACCATGGCCTATTTGTGCTCTGCCCACCACGGGTATCGAAACCCGGTTTATAGCGTTGTTAGTCTAATTTAGAAAATTTCATATAAGTAGGAGCTAATAATGCTTTTCTGGGAATGAAGTAACAAAACGTTTAATGTAAATTTTTGAGTCTTATGTAAGATTAATAACATCATATGATGCTACTATGAAGAGCTGTTCGGATATTTGTTTTTGATTTTGATGCTCGAAAAAGTTTCTTGTCATTACGGTTTATTCATTGAACAGAAAGGAAAATAGGCCCGGCATGGCCAGGTGGTTAGGGCGCTCGACTCGCAATCTGAGGGTCGCAAGTTCGAATCCCCGTCACACCAAACATGCTCGCCCTTTCAGCCTTTATAATGTGACGGTCAATCCCACTATTCGTTGGTAAAAGAGTAGCCCAAGAGTTGGCGGTGGGTGGTGATGACTATCTGCCTTCCCTCTAGTCTTACACTGCTAAATTAGGGACGGCTAGCGCACATAGCCCTCGTGTAACTTTGCGCGAAATTCAAAAACAAACAAACAAACCGAAAGAAAAATTTAGAAAAACGCTCTGGACGTCTCTCAATAATAATTTACAAGAAAGAAAATAGTCGTTGAGATTTTATGCGACTTATTTTCGTAACAATGCTTTTTTCACGATTTGCAAGTAAAATGTAATACAGAATTTGTCAGAATGATGTGTTTTACTTTTTAATAACTCAGAAACGGTTTTTAAGGTATATTTGATACCAAAACCAGGAAATATGCTTAGATACGACACAAAAATCTCGATCTAACTCATTTCGTTAATTATGAAACATTTTTTAAAATTTTAAATCGTACAAATATTACTATGATTAAAACAGAAAAACAATAACTGCAACAACTTAGATTCTATAGTCGATCCTTGTTTCAATAAACAAAACCACTTTATAATTAAATACTTAATAACGGTTATGATCAATACATAATACTAGCAGAAATGGCTGTTTGTGCTAGTTCCTGCGGAAGGCGTTGTTAAGCCTTTGGTCCCATTATTTTAGTATGACAACCTTAACCGATAGAATATAAGTAACCTTCTTGAACATTTTATTACTGACTAAATAACTTCTTGATATACGACATTGTAAGTTTTTTATCTGCCTCTTTTGTGAGTATGAACATGTTGTTAGGAGATCCAGTTCTTGACAATGTCCCATATACCATACCATGCGTAAAAGTCTCATTCCAAGAGAGTTGAAAGCTTGATCTTGACTTTTGTTGGTGGTCATGCAGAAACTTTGTATAACAGAAAAATTGAAGCCTCCTGTATGTGAATGTCAATGTTGTTTCAGCGAGAACACCCGGGATTCTGGGGATGCACACCAATTCTCCTTTAAATTTTCCAGTGATTATTTTGGTTTTAATTAAGTTTCGGAAAAGACTCATAACTACACATCGGGTGCCGTTGGTCACTGTGGGTCGGTACAATGATCTTAAAATCATGATTGGTGCTACTTTTTTCAGTAAGAGACAATGTGGAGGCATTCCAGACAAATTTATTGAGTTCAAGAATTCCGATGGGCACGCCATTGCTAAAGAGTCTTCCACAGAATCAAATGACTTGAATTCCTTTATCTCACCTGAGAGTTCTGTCATGAAGGTGAAATTCAAGGCACGTATTGTATCATTCAGAGGTGATAGGATGCACCTATCAGCCACCTAGTCAAAGTTTGTGTAGTTCTTCTTCTAACCGGGAAAGACGTTTCGTTTCAAACCTTCAGTAGACGTAACAAAAGTGCCAGTCTCACCTGAGAGATCAATAACATCAGGCTGATGAACAAAAGGAATTTCTCCATTGCTCAATTTCAGTAATATTTTGTAAAACATTTCTGCTCGAGGTTCACCAGTCATCCTTAATCGCATGTTTGTGATCAAGGACACAATTTGAACATGTTTCCAGAGGGTTGACTTCTTTAAGCAAGCATCCACAATGCTGCCTCTGGTTCAATTCTTGATGGAAGGATTTGACGAAAATCTCCACATAACAGATTAGGAATGCCACCAAATGGTACATCATTTTGCCTTATGTCCCTAAGCGAACGATTCAGTGCCTCGAATGCTGATCAGTTGGTCATGGGAGCCTCATCAACAACGAGTCATTTAACAATGTAACTGATACTTGCCAATGCTGTGCCCTTCTTAATTCCACACATTGGCATATCTGTCTTGTTGATATCCAATGAAATTTTTAAGGTGCTATGAAGGGTGCGGCACCCATTCAGCAGTATTGCTGCAATGCCACTTGATGCATTTGCCATAACAATGCTGTTACCCGCCATTATTCTGAAGAGAATTAAATTAATCAAGTATTTTTGATCTGATCCTCCAGGCCCATCCAAAAATATGACAATACCTTGACCAGACTCTGCAAAGTCAGGGAATTTATTATTATTTGATCTGGGCTCATTTTCTTCAACATAATCCATCTGCTTTTGAGCATTGAAATGTGTGGTCATCGTGTATTCCTTTGTCTTTGATTTACTGCTTATGTTTTGAGAATCATGCCACCAATGCTTTGTACTTTGCTTTCAATATCCAGTAGTACTTCACTGTACATGGCATCATCAGAAGTGAGATCCAAGTTTTTTCTGACATGTTGTTGGCGATGTATGATATCTTCAGTCGAGCAATCCCTAAAGCTCTGTCGTAAAAGTTATTTTGGGCTACTTGGGTCACAGTAGGCAAGGAGCACAGTAAATATTGAAAGCAATACTGAAGGTGAGCTACAACTGTTGGCTTTTGTCAATGTGTTGTGCAAATGTTCATCATATTCTGAAAGCCTCAGCATTAGACAGACTTCTCTGTATGTGTCACAGACCACCCATTGATTTTTCTTAAATCTTCAAAAGACTCTGGACTCTGGCCATGATGCAACAGCATTCAGAGAAAAAAGCATTATCACTGTTTTGGATTGATAGTGTACACTCGATCAATAACATCTGTTTGTTTGACATCAACATTGTCGGTTTCAGTACCTCGTTTGAGCCCTTTTTTTCCAATTACATTCCATATATAGAACATTGGTACATGAAAATAGAAGAGCTTTGTTTTAAAGATGAAAAACTCTGTGAGTGTGGTTTTTGGCGGCTCCGCCATGGCTCGTATTATAGATTGGTACACTGTGTAGTATACATGTTGATAATTTTCAAGGTATACTGCCAAATGCACAACTGGTGGGTAACGATTATGCATTGGGAACTCCAGTATCCTCCATACAGGGTCATTTGCACCTACATATCTTGCAGTTTTAAATTCTGAAATTTCATCTCTCGACTGATTTTCAGAATTTTGTAATGCAAAGACATTTTTGTCACATCTCCAGTGTACATATTTCAGCACATACCTGATTGCTTTCACTGACATACAAAGTTCTACATTCATGTGGCAGTTGAATTGGTGTGACATGTAAGGATTGTATGGAACAAGCCACTGTTTGTTGATTTCTTGATCAATATATGATACATTGACCTTCATCCTTATTGTTGCACTGTTTCCTCAATCACTGATATTTTTCCTATGATATAGTGGATAATCATCATGTGATACTTCTGTGCCAGCTTTGAATGGCTTGGAAAAATTCTTTGCATATTTGTCATCAACCATGCAATCAGAGTGTGGATTGATTACTCCTCATGGGCCATGAACCATGTTTGCCAAAACAATGCAATACAGTTTGTTCAGCCCTGATTTTTTATATCTTTTTCATTGGCAACAGCATTAAATTGAGATGGGACAATTCTTTTTTCCGGAATTCAATTGAATATAGTCAGGCAATTGATCGGCGAAATATCTTTTCTTTTGTCAAAATTTGCATAAGGTTTCACTTTCTGCCGGAACACATGTGCCACAATATTTGATCTGTCTTGAGGAGATTGGTTTGGAAGAAGGCTTGAACAATTTCCTTCCATCGGGGATTTGTTGTCATTGTGATAAAGAAGTCTGGTTTGTCATAAATTCTCATATATGTCATGGCATCCTGCGGTTTCTCAGGTAGTTAGCGTGGCCCACCAGTGAAGGATGATGGCAGAATGACTCTTTGGCCAGTTTGATTTGGATTTCCATCAGATGATAATATACTGTCCTGAAAATCAAGTGCTCGTGAAGGTACTGCAAACGCTCAGTCTCAATCTTGACACACTGATCAACAACATACATTTGGAATAATCATTGGCCCCTGAGAATAATGGATGCAGTTGGCCTTACCATAATTCGTTAGGAATAGTATTGCAAATATCCAAATTTCTTGCCATCTTCCCTTTCAAGATAGATTTTCCAACCATCTGAACCATTCTCTAGAAGCAGAAAATATTGAAGAACATCGTATTTCCAATGCAGCTCTGAAATTCGCTCCAGGCTTTGATCTTTGTGACGCAAAACAGTATCACGGTTTTCAACATTTTGGTATGGTATCAGCACAGCAATTTCACCTGAGGATGGAGAATTAAATCGTCATTCATGTTCTCATTCATCATAACTCTTGGACCTGTTTCACTGCTTCCATCCATGGTTTCCCTTGCACATTTCAGGATCTTGACATACTTATTATGTTCAACAAGCAGAGCAGACAATTTTTCAACAATTTCCTCCCTCAGTCTATTGCATATGTTCATTCTTAACTGAACTTGTTCCATTTGTGAATCAATGAAAATATTAG
Source organism: Limulus polyphemus (assembly GCF_000517525.1). NCBI lineage: Eukaryota > Metazoa > Arthropoda > Merostomata > Xiphosura > Limulidae > Limulus > Limulus polyphemus. The sequence continues at coordinate 227,400 of NW_013666149.1, forward strand.
GCAAAATTTCGGAACTGTCAAATCATTTAAAGGAGCCAAAGATCCAATCATATGGTGGATTTGACCTTGTACACAGAAGAAGGGATTTCAGTTATTCCAACCAGAGACTGTGGGTTCAAGGCAACCCATAGATGTCATACTAAAAATCCAATAGTATTTGAGAATACTGGCCAAAAAAGTGTTTGGATTCAGCTGACTCCACCAGGAATAAGACAAGTACAAAATCTGGAGCAACTGGCAAATCATTGAGCTTCACTTTGCCATTCATGCAACACATTGTTGAAGATTCCCCAAGAAACAGTAGGGCTGAACAATACTAGCAGAAGAGACACATTTTACCGACTCCTGTTTTGGATTCAAAAGTTTCTGGAACATAGCTTAAAGCTGCCAAACTTGAAACATTATTTTGAGCTCACCTGGCTGCTTGATGGTCTAAGGAATAAATAGCTTAATTATTTCTTCTGCGTTCAGAATCATGGTCAGCTGAACGGTGTGCTTCTCTGTCACAAAATTACTTCTGACTTCTTCTAACTGCAACTTTGCGAACAATTTGATGTACTTCTGTATTTCGGGTTTGTTCCTTGCTTCTTCTTACTAGATCTTACTTCATAATTTGGTGAACAAGCCTATCTTTTAGTTGCTCTTTCTTTCTGTAACTTGCATTCTGACATTTCATATTCTTTTTCAAAGTTCCAAACTTTTTCGTGATAAGTAATTTTCCCGTTTGGCATCTTTATTTTCGATGATTTTGAACACTTTGTACTCATCCTGAAGTAAAAAGTAAAAAAAAAAAATACTTGTTTAACTTACGAAGATCGAGTTACTACAAAATCCCTGCAAATTTGTATGCAACGAACTCAGTACGAAGAAGTTGCGATTTCGTCGGTCACAGAACAATTCAATTCATAGCGTACGCTTGGATTCTCCAACAGAAAAAGTCACTTTTCTTCTGAAGTGTCACAATGATTCTCCACAAGAAAGACTCAATTTGAAATTCTGCATTAAAGTCACTTTACCACAATTTTAGAAGTTTTATTGAAAAATTAATTTTGTTGATAATAATTGTTTGTTTGTTAGTTATGAAGCACAAATCTACAAAATAAGCTATTTGTGCTTTGTTCACTGCTGGTATCGGAACCCGGTTTTTAGCGTTGTAAGTTCGTAGACATACCGCTGTACCAATGAAGGCATTTTGATAATAATAAATGTACAAAATTAATGTACATTATTAAAAAAGAGAAAAGAACCATTTCTCCATTAGGGAAGCGATTGAGGATAAAATGTTATAAAATAAGGTCCTATTATTTTTCGATTTTAGTGAGGGCCTATTTCATAAATATTTCTCATTTTGGTGCGATATGAATACGTTATTGACTTATTTCTTAAAACAACGTGGACACACGCATTAAATATACTTTGTTAGCAACTTCCCCTTATGATGTTGAAAAACCGTGCAAAGTTTCTTCCAAATCGGACTTAAACTGTGGGAAGAGTTTTGCAAACAGACGGATTTTAGCCTCATATACAAATATTGATAACCACCTACATTGTAAAGCAGGCACTCACACTATGTGTACCTTTAAACGTTTATTTTAGCTCAAAGCTATACAATGGACTATCTGTGCTTTGCCTTACCTCTAGTCTATCACTACTAAATTAGCTAGAGCGTATAGCCCTCAAGTAGCTTTGCGCGAAATTCAATAAACAAAACAAACCCTTTAAAAGATGATGCTTGTGTCTACCGCGGAGAATCGAATCCCGGATTTTAACGTTGTAAGTCCGTAAACTTACCGCTGTCTCACAGGAGGATTTTTTTTTTAAATATCATAGGAATGTTGCGGTAAGTTATCCAACACAGATTTATTGATACTGTAGGTTTAAGTTGATTATTTAAGAAAAAATCTATACCGACTGTGAATCAAAAATCATCTTGAATGATTTAAATAAAAACCAAAAGTGATATTTATGTTCTTCAAAGAAAAACATTCAATTGTTATATGTGAAGTCTGTTTTATATGATGGAAGTTCTAAGGTAAATTCTAATGTATGATTTTAATACGTTGTAAGCCTACAACCGTATGTGAGCTGCTGAATTTCAAACTGAATAATTGGATATTTGGAGATGTGCAACCATTGAGGAATTGCGTTACAAAATCGGAATTATTTATTCTCATTATTTTTGTTTTTATCCTTAATCTTCAACAAGTTTAATTCTAAATTGTTAATAATGAAAAGTTATCGTAGCGTGAGTGATATTAAAATTGTATTTGTTTGCGAAATAAGTGCCTGTCGTGGTTCTAGCTAAAGATGTATACAGACATACACACGTCGCTTACTTTATCACTTCAGCTCTTCTCATTCAAGTGAGGCATGCTCAGTGCAATCTTTCATGACCGATGACGATGTCGCTTTATTCGTTATATACCGACCGTTTTAGAATGTTCTTATTGGCAATCTGCATTTATTCTAAGTGTTTCGCAAAGCACTATCTTTTAGAGAACGATTTTCTATAGAAATCGTCCATGTGCATGTGCAGATATTATGACTTTTATAATGACAATATATAGAATATGCATGTGTTTGCTGACATATGTCACATAGCGCCTACTTTTAAGGCCATGCTTTTAAAGATACCAAACTTTACGTCGTTATAGGAGACGGAACAACACGATATTTTCTAAAACAATAAAAATGCACTTTATTCTTTTAGATGGTCATCTGCAGTGAGACAGATCTCAAACTACGATTTTGTTTTTCTCTTATAAAATATGCTTTGAAAGACAAGAAAAAAAGAAGGTCTAGAAAAATGATGGATGACATGCTGAAATATGAGGCTGGATAAAGGAATAACTGGCGGTTTCAAAACACTGAGAATAGCATTTCGGGTTATAGTTCGATCTAAAGCTTTTTCTTAATTCCCCGAATGGTGAGTGTAGTAGTTTTTTTTTAGTGTTTTGTTGCTGATATTAATGATCATAAGAAAATAATATAATGTTTTAATTATTTTCATAGCTTAGGTTACAATAATGAAATATTACTGATGATAAATAAAACTGTAAATTTCAGTTAAGTAATATCTCACACTATTATTCCCTTATGATAAACAACATTGTTTATTGACAAAAAGGGGACATTGATAAACGTTTCGGATTCTATCAGATTCCATCTTCAGTATCTAAAGACAGAATAAA
>NW_013666149.1:231590-237040 GCF_000517525.1 Limulus polyphemus
GTATCTAAAGCAGAATAAATGAATTTACTATCAGTCTTTTATTCTGCTTTAGATACTGAAGATGGAATCTGATAGAATTCCGAAACGTTTATCAATGTCCCCTTTTGTCAATAAACAATGTTGTTTATCATAAGTGTCGTAATCTTGTTTATAATCAAACTTCGTTTTCCTTCGAACACATCGATTGCTAATATTATTCCCTTATGCACAATTAACTTATACGTTGGTGACGGTCTGAAAATATTCCAGAATTGTCCTCACAAAATTTGATTTAACGCTATGTTTGACATAAAATTAAGGTCTTTATGTATCGAATTATTATCAAATATATTTTAATTTACCACTTTCTTGACTTTCACAGGCGATTGTGTATTAGAATGTTTGAATTTCTGTAAGCAAAGAAGGCGAAACTATTCGGAAGCTTTATAATTAATTCGTACACATTGAGTAATTACAATGTTTTCTAACTCAATAATCATAAGATTGTTTGTTATGCTTTAAAGCGATGATATGTTATTCTTTATTAGATAACTATTTTCGAAACGTGATAATAGTTTCAAGTCCTTTGGAGTTAGTTAAATATAAAAAGCACGAATGCGTCGAAAGCAAAATTTAATTTTATTGAATCGTAGCAGAAAGATTACCTTTTCTAATTTAACCGTAGAATTACCAATTTGACAAATTGGGGGTCATCTATGTATTTTAAATAGATAATGAGTGATTTCCTTAGGTTTTGTCATTTCCTTACAAGTAAAAACAATTACTCGAGGTTGTGCAATATTTGTACTCCATCGGTAGTAAATTACGATATAAAAGTCGGTAATTTGATGGTTAAAATTGGTAAATTTGCATCTCTCGACGGGTTAGAGGTTTGATTCCCCTCTGTAGATAGAGCGCTGATAGCTCATTGTATAGCTTTGTGTTAAAAAAGCAACAAAGAAATAACCTGCTAAGAGATTTGAAATGCAATACACGTTAATTTGTATCAGTTATTCTTTATTGTGATTGAGACAAATATTTAACGTAAACTTATGAGAATAAAGCCATTGAGATTATGATATTTATAAACAAAAGTAATGTAATTGGGAATTTAAGTCTGATAAACGCGTATGTGTACGCGTGCTAAAGATCCAGGCCGGAGATTCTTGGATTCAGGAATAGCTGTTCCTAATTTTGAACTAATGTCCAGTCAAAAGTACCGCCGCCGGAATAACTTTTCTGGTTATTTGAGTCAAATAACATCAATGAGTGCCACTTTATAAAGCGCCCTCAACTGAAAGTACAAATCATGTTTAACGGCATCAAGTCGCTATCCCTGTAATCTTAATTGAGCAGCCCGATATGCTAATCACTTCGCTACGCCATATAACGCGAAAGAATATGATTTGATTTTTATAGATAATTCAGAACACTTTGAACACACGTCGATTATCAACTGGTTTCATATATTTTAATAACTATTAGCCTTACGCTCTTGTTTGAGAAGGCTTATCAATATAATTTATTATTAAATATTCTTAAGCTATTGTTTGATAATTACTTCTATTTTCTCACTTGATATTTGTCCTTGAGTCTTTAGTTAGTAATTGCCCACGTGTTTTGTTCATAAGGCCGAAATATGTATGTTTTACGTTTCCCGACCTTCCTTATTTTTTCACCTTTGATTCTAATTTTGTCAATTTTTGTATTCGTTTACGGGCCAAAGAATCCTTTTAAACTTTAATTTGAAACATCTGGCTTAAACATAAATAGATATGTACCTGCTTAATTTTTATTTAATCGGGGAAATGGAACTACATCTATATTCTTAGGCCTAGGTGACCCTGTGCCGTCTATTAATATTTATCTTCACGACAACACAAATGAAAATAGTCCTTTTGTTTTCACTAATTATTTTCTCTTATGTTCTTTGTAAATATTTCTCGTTATATCATCGATCGACGATAACTGTCCGTATATATTTACTTGATAATTCTGTTTATGTCCACTTTTCATAAATTTTTATGCACTTGAATATTTTCTTAGTCCTAAGATCACAGTTAACCATACGATTTCACTTAATAATTGTGCTTCATTCTGTATTCTTTAAATGATAATTACGATTATATCCTTGTTTTTCATGTGTCATGCGCGTTTAGGTTTTTCTTCGTCTTTGTTTTTTTACAATCTATAATAATTATCTTTTTTTTCCTTTTCTTGTTTGATAATTTATTACATCTTCTCTTTCTTGTTGTTTTTACGTTTATATTGTTACTACGTTCTCGCTTGATGGCAGTCTATATGCTCTCATTGAACAACTGTTCTTATTGTTACTACGTTCTCGCTTGATGGAAGCATCTTTGTCACCGTCAAACAACTGTTCTTATTGTTACTACGTTCTCGCTTGATGGCAGTCTATATGTTCTCATTGAACAACTGTTATTATTATTACTACGTTCTCGTTTGGTGAAAACCGCCATGTTCTCATTCAACAACTGTTCTTATTTGCTCACTTAATAGTTTTTTTTTACCTATATTTTAAGTTTGTTTGAGAAAATTCCTACAATTGCGAATTATATTTGCTTGTAAACATGCACACTCAAGTTCTTTGAATTATATGCTATATTTTAAAATAAGTTACACGTTTCAAAGAAGTAAGGTGAGTAAATACATCAAAGACGTTCAGCTAATCAATAGTCATTGTTGAACACACACACACACACATACTTACACAAAATTGACTCTAGAACAAAAAGACAACCAATAAAGCTAAGTTTAACTGAATCAAAAACTATTTGGGAAGTCTAGTTCTTGAACAAATCCGTAGATAAGTTGTTTAGAACCAATTAAAATGGTTCACCAAAAGATGGGTTTCATATATTTTCATGTTATGTATGGTTGTGACAACCTACATTTTGAAACCCAGCCAAGTGTCATCGTGGGACTTATTCATTTTTCACTCATGTTTCTCGTTGGCTGTAGGCTCCAGCATCACACTGTACGTTTATGATATTCTACGAGCGTGTTATTAGAAAGAAAATGGCCTAAAAATTTAAATCAGGCCAGCTGTTTGGAAGGTAATAGATGCAAGTGACCAATAAAGTCTGGCAATCTGCCAGTCAATTTTGAAAAACGTGTGACAAAGATCCAAGAGTACAATGATTGCTGTAATACAATACCCTAAAACCCAAAGAAATCAAGCAATATGAGCTAACACTAATAGCTTCGTTATCAGTAGTATACTGATTTGACATATTTGAAATCCTAACTGAGTCTTTTTTAGATTAAGGGTCCATGATAGACCATATTGTTTTATTTCGTATTTGTCTCTATTTATGTATCATACCAATAAAAACATATTCTCTGTTACAATAATCTTAGCATTGGTATTGTCAAGAATAACATTTGTATACAGGTTATTATAAACTCGTAACTGTATATAGAGGACGCACATTGTCCAAAAAATAAAACATAAATTGTTTTTCATCCATATATAAAAAATGAATATTTCTTTCCTAGCTCTCAGTGTGTATTTTATTGCCTACTTGTCAAGATTGATCGTATATTTTACATACAGTCCATAGATACGTCCAATATATCTTAATTTGTCAGATTATTCCCACGTAGAAGGTGAATCCTTAAGAGTTATGTTTTTCTCTGTCACATACACTTTAATAGCCATAAGAGAAGTGAGATTAAGGCATACAAACAGACATAAAGGATAGACAAATATAACGAATAACGCAAGTGATTATGAAGGAAAATGGATAAGGTATGTGTGAGAGACAAAAGAAACGGCATTTAGTAAGACATTCGTAGGTACAAAGATGAAATAATAGAGTTTGGTAAAGTTTAATGCAAAGCCTACACAGTTGGCTACCTACACTATCCACCGCAGGGAAACGACCCCGGATTTTTAGCATTGTAAGTCCGTAAACTTACCGTGACCTACTGGAGAACAGTTGGGTAAGAAATAATTTTATAGCGAGATAAGATTCAAACAAATAAGAGTGAAAAAATATGAAAAACAAGTAAAAAAAAAACTTTTGAAAAGAGAAAATAAATGTATGTAATGGCTAATATCAACCCTTCTAAAATAATGCAAACAAGATAGTAGGGATGGTATTTGCATAATCCCTACATAATAGAATAGGCATACAGTGCACTAGAATGTTAACAAACAAAATAGGATAAGTTAAACTCAATTGCAGTTGAATTGTTACATATATTGCTATATGTTAATTCTTGCCTGTGCTATTTTGTAGGAATGATGCAAATGCTATCCCTATTATCTTGTTTGCAGTGTTTTTAAAGGATTGATATTAGCCATCCCTACATTTTATTTCTATTTAGAAAAGTGTTTTTTTCTTGTTTGCTTGTTTTTTAATGCAATGTTTTAATAGACGTCGAAAGGTTGTACTTATAACTTAGTTCTAAATACAATGAGGTTCCAATTATAATATTTATTGTTTATCTACTGTTGGCTGGTAATTCCTGTTTCACCCTGTACTTAAGCTTTAGGGGTACCAAATTTCTGTAAGAAAGCTAACAACAAGGGGTAATGATAACATCGTTTACACTAGAATTATGATTAAATTTGAATTGCCTCTAGTTATTACTAATACTTATAAAAATGGATACTCCGTTTGAAACTCTGTTACTTCAGTGAAATTGGTTGACACAATCGTTTTTGGTTTTTGAGTTATCATGTAATAAAAAAGAAGTAGCTGAAAGAAGAACAAGAAATTCAAACCTTTTGCAGACATTAACAGAACTTCTGACTCAATCATTACTTTTATATATTGTTATAAAAGGAAACACTAAATAGTATTGTAAAGTTCTGATAACCTGAGATATTTAAAATACCATTTCGATGAACAATCCGAGCCATCACTAAGTAGGCAGTGCTACGCTACCGCCTGCCTGATAAATATCTTGAAGTATTATAAATTTATCGCGACAACAGATAAATTTAAAATAAGTCAACAAAACAACACCTAAAATATGGAAAAATAACAGAAGAATTTGGGTTGAAAATTTGTGTTTAGCTATTTTTCCAACGGGCTTCACAAATATCTGGATGTTTAAACAAAAGCACCTCGTGTTTGATTGAAACGTTTTGTTTAAGGTACTTAGCTTGTTTTTATAGAAGTCTTATGTGTTGAGTTCTGTTTAAATTTTTTTCCTCTGTGATAAGTTTGAAAGTTAGGAATAAGTAAAAAAAAAAGATAACTTATGGTAAAGTGAGATGTAAATCCTATAAATTACTAAAAAATACCTAATATGGCAAAATAATACCAGCTATAACTTAAGTGGCCCGGCATGGCCAGGTGGTTAGGGCGCTCGACTCGCAATCTGCAGGTCATGGGTTCGAATCTCCGTCCCACCAAACATACTCGCCCTTTCAGCCGTGGGGGCTTTATAAGTGACGGTCAATTCCACTATTCGTTGGTAAAATAGTAGTACAAGAG
>NW_013666149.1:237734-241170 GCF_000517525.1 Limulus polyphemus
ATACTATTCTAAGCAATGTACAGACAAAACTCTTATTTTATTTATATAGAGATTCAAACTCCGTGATAAAGTAATGAACTAAGAAGAACATTACACATATTCTTTTTATTCACCCAATTGTTTAACCTTCATTAGTATTTTATTGTATTCATTGAAGCTCAGTGTAACACATCTAAACACACTTTTTAAAGTTTCATTCCTTTTGAAAACAAATTTAAACTGTTTGGGAATGTCGCTTTAAATAACACACATTAAAACACAAAACAAAAACTGTGAAACAAAAACACATTAAAATATTTTCATTATCGTCGGAATAAAGTATTTTATAAATAATACCAACTCTAACTTTAAATAGTAAAATAATGCATAACTAAAATTTTCGTTTTTAAAATTTTTTAATGGTTTTTCTCTGCCTAGTCTTGGCGTAGTGGTGAAAGGTTTCTCTTTCGTTTCTCAGTGGAGATAAATGTGAGTGAGTATTATAATATATGTGTATTTGTGTTAATAAATGAATCTTTTTTACGGTTTGATAAGTGGCAATAAATAACTATAAAACTGTGGAAATAATAGATTTTTCAAACTCAAAACAATACTTTTTTTAGCGAATAGCTTGGGATGCCCTGGGATATTAAAATCGCACCCTAAACATAATACAAAATACCGAACATAAAGAGGTGTTTATTCCAGGTTACTCATCTTATCCAACGCCAGGAGGTGTTTCAGTCCATCAGGTGACAGATGTTTAGAAAAATTAGATAATGAGGTATTTAATAAGGTGTTTAATTCAGAATGTTTTTTTTTTCTTGCAGGGGAAGCGTAAGTAAAATAAAAAGTCAAAGCACTATTAGGCCCATGAAGATCGTACATAATCTCAAATAACGAAAACAGTAGATAAAGCATGTACAATAATTTTAATCCATTTAACAACCAGTACACGAGGAAACTTTTCTGTATTTAAAACTATAATATACAACAAATGTAGATTAAGATATAGGGCTAGTCCAAATCACGAGATATGGATTTGGAGCATTTAAATCAATTGGAAAAAAATCGTGAGCAAAAAGTAAGATAAAAACAACATATATGCACGAGAGAAATTAATACACAGGTGAAATTTGTGACTGGAAATGGGAGTACTGAAAGAAGCTGAGTGTACCTGTGTATTAAGTAAACTTAATAACTAATGTATAACGATATACATGCATGATGAAGTAGGCAGAAAGAAGAAAACTAGCTTGAGGTAAAAAAAATACTAATATGTATAATTCGTATTCTAATGACTGATGTTTAAACATTTCGTTTGTTGGGCAAAATACAGTTGTCTTTTCCTTGTCCAAAATACAGAGCATGCCAGTGGCTCAGTGATATGTCTGCGGACTTATAATGCTAAAAACCAGGTTCGATACCCTTGGTTGACACAGCATAGATAGTCCATTGTGTAGATTTGTGCGTAACTACAGACAAACAGAAAACAAACAAAAAAAACGATATAAAATGTGAATATGTTAGGAAAAAAGTCTAAAACAGAATTGTTGATGAATATGAAATGTATTCACGGAAAACAGAATTAGACTTTAAACTTGACTCTAGATGAATAAAAAATCAGAAAAATCAAATAATAATTATGTAAGAGTAAAAACTGAATTTCTTGTTGTAATCGATCTTGATCATGTTTTTGAAATTGGCAATCTTATATTAACATTTGGGTATAATTAGAACAATTAATTCAATCTTTATATGAATATGTTCTAAGAACACAACTAATATTGCTTCGAGAATTACCAACGTATTAACATAATTATGTTATTGAGAAAAGAGAAGATGTATTAGATCACATATGAGACGTATATTTATTTATCTGGGTATTGGTACTTATGATTTCTTTCCTAGCCACGTTAATTGACACTCTCAATCAAAAGATCACAAAGTAATAAAAGCGGTTAATACACAGAAGCAGAATATTCATTTATAGAAATGTAAGGTGATTGATTGATGTGTAGGCATAAAGAAGACTAAGTGAACAAAAATGTTCATGTATTTGAAGTTCAATTAAAACTTCAAACCAGAATTAAAAAATTATTTTAATCTTTGTTCTTATTGTAAGGGCTCAGAGGATCGGCAACACATTACATAAAAAATCTTTAATGTAATTTTAATTAGAACTAATTGAGAAACAAGAAAAGATGTCGGTAAATGAATCATGCTAGACAGGAAGAAGTGTCGACATTACCGTATTAATTAACATTATATACATTTCAGTGCTTCTTTCAAGACAATGTCCCGTGGTTTTCTTTGCTCTTTATTTGGGTTTTGTTATTGTTTATCGAAGTGTTCCTTGTTATTGTTTCTGTTTTATATTATTTTAACAAAAGTATTCTTTTTAGATTTGAGACGCTTACCAAATTTGATTCTGTTATTTTTTTTATATCCTTAAAATTTACTCGAGTTGTTCAAGTTGAAAATATTTTTAAAAATTATTAACATTATATAAACTGCGCGTAATGTGTAGTTAAGCACAAAGCTACACATAGGGCTATCTGGACTCTGCCCACCACGAGTATCGAAACCAGGTCTCTAGCAGTGTAAGTCTGAAGACATGCCGCTGTGCCACGGCTTTAATTTTTTTAGTTCTCTGTTATTGCAAACAATCTTGATAGTTTCGTCTTGCTGATAGTACTTAACTAACTCTATTTAGTGCTTTCATCGTGAGGTTGTTCAAGCATAGAAATAAACCATCTTAGTTCATTAGTTTAAAACTATATTTTGACTTATTGGTAGAATATGGATAATTACATACGAACACCTTCATTATAACAAATGCGGTGCACTACTGAATGTACTATATTTACAGAAGGTTAATCGCACGTTATAATGACGATGTTTAGGTCTTGTTCTATCCTTGATACTTCGATCATGCTCACTCTGGTTGCTATGATTATGCACTGTTGTCCGGTATCCCAATTTATATTGTAATTAGCTTTTGTGAGGAACAGCCAGGTCAATTTTAAACTAGACATCTTAATAAACTCTCCGGGTATTCTTCACTGTGTGTGAACGTTGGCTTCCAATATGACATTTAAGAAGACTGATCAAAATTACAAAAATTCATTGTAATTGCAATGGTGGACCTAAGAGATATGTGGCTGACTGGAATTTCTGTAATTACATTAATGGACCTAAGAGATATGTGGCTGACTGGAATTTTTGTAATTGCATTGGTGGACCTAAGTTATATGTGGCTGACTGGAATGTCTGTAACTGCATTAGTGGACCTAAGAGATATGTGACTGACTGGAATTTCTGTAATTGCGTTGGTGGACCTAAGACATATGTGGCTGACCGGAATGTCTGTAACTGCATTAGTGGACCTAAGAGATATGTGACTGACTGGAATTTCTATAATTGCGTTGGTGGACCTAAGACATATGTGGCTGAC
>NW_013666149.1:241583-244644 GCF_000517525.1 Limulus polyphemus
CTGGAATTTCTATAATTGCGTTGGTGGACCTAAGACATATGTGGCTGACTTGAATTTCTGTAAGTCCATTGGTGGACCCAAGAGATATGTGGCTGACTGGAATTTATGTAATTGCATTGGTGAACCTAAGAGATATGTGGCTGACTGGAATTTCACTAATTACATTGGTGGACCTAAGAGATATGTGGCTGACTGGAATATCTGTAATTCAAACTTATTTGGCCAGATTTCTCTTAACGATAGCCATTAATTTTGAAGTATGTCTAGGAGCTTGTGAGTCTTCGTCCATTTCGTAGCCTTGTTTTTTATCTTGTTAACGGTACCCAAAGATATGACCAGCTTCATCACAATTGCTTTATGGGTCGTAGGGCTTTCTTTCTTAACCAAAGCCTTTAATCTGAGGGCGAGGGCATTGGTTTGGATTTATTAGGGGTGTGGTTTCAGAGACTGGGGCTTCTTCTAGATGTTTACTTTATCTCTACGTCGTTTAATAATCTCGGTTTATGAACATCTTTTCGGAAACAATTTATAAATATATACATAATATTCTATCCGTAAGAATTAAATATATATAGGAGCTAAAAACATGATTCATGTTGTGTTACAACTGTTATCTGGATTACGCAAATGTAAATGGTTTTAAAAAAGTGCAATTAATCCTTTGTAGACCTGGTCTAATATCTTTATTAGTACTGAAGTGTGGACGAGTTAAAGGCATATGCAACGGTTTATCCTAACATATTTGTTGAGACGGTAGGTAAAGATATATGGATAGCTCCAAACGAGTGCCTTTGTTTTAAATTGCATTATAATACGCTGCAACTACACGGACGAAGACAAACAAATGACTTTATTATGAAGGAGGTATCGACATAACTGAAGTGTATGAATAACGTCATTTCAGAATTTTTGTTGTTTGTGTTCATATATTAACCAACAAAGATTCCCGATTTGGAAAATTGGTAAGTAAAAAGCTTCAGAGTACGAATGCTTACAAAAATACGATTCTAGCGAGTCTTGTACTCCAGAATTCTACAAAACTATATGTAAACTAAAATATATACTTTCAAAAAATATCCAGCAATGGCTATGGTTATCTTTCTCATTTCACATACAATTCACCGCTGAAAGTACTATGGTAAACTAGTCTTTTCCTCTTAAGTCATATATAAAGAAGGTACGGTATTCTAATCCTTTTTTTTAAATAAATTACTTAACAAAGCTACACAATAGGCTATTTTTGCTTGCTCACTGTGGGGTATCGAAAACCGATTTTAGATAAGCCCTCAGACTTAAGGTTGAGCCACTGAAGACTCCCGAAAATATAAACGTAAGCCACTTATATTGTTTTACAGATCGGAGTTCAGATAAAAACATTCTGCTACCCCTTTGAACGGATACGTACATTAAAAGAGCGTCATATTTTATTGTATCATTTCTCATAGTATCCAGAGACACTTTTTTTGGGGGGGGGAATTCTTGAACTTTTATAGTAGATCAACCGTCACATTTTTCAAACTAAATATTTTGGCAAACTATTCGAAACATTTTTTTCTTCTGCAGTTAAAATGCTTATCTTTGTCAGAACGCATTGTTTATTTGGTGTTTACGAGTAGGAAATAGAAGTTCTATTTCTTGAGTCGAGTGTTCTTCTTCTGGACTGAATTAAAACTATGCCATCTCCACAGCATCTGTTCTTGTGATCGATATAAAAACTATTTCATTCGAGATGACTCTTAGGAAGTAAAGTATCCATTGCTTTATTTCAGTAAAATATCTTCTTTTTTAGAAGAATGTTATAACAGTTATTTATGGTTTTTATATTTGGCTTTCGTATAAATATTACATAAATCCAGGGTATGTCAAAGTGTGTATTCGGTTTTGGAAACATGTTAAAAACAAAACAAAATTAAAAGTTCTTATGTTTTGTGAGATGATTCATTTGGGTTTTCTTTAGTGTGTTATTTAGAGAGTTAACATTTGATATACATAGTAGCAATTTAGGAAAACAACACTAAACGAATGGAAAGTTTTATTGTTTAGTTTAATAGTTTTAAAACTTGTAAAAACTTTAGTGGCCATTTATATATTATGTGATTTCATCAGGAAAATAAAAAGACCAGCCATAAGCTTATGAAAACAGGATGAATACCAGAAACCAACTGTAAAATGTTCGACATAACAAAGACCAACTGTAAAATGTTCGACATAACAAAGACCAACTATTAAATGTTCGACATAACAAAGACCAACTATTAAATGTTCGACATAACAAAGACCAACTATTAAATGTTCGAAATAACAAAAACCAACTGTAAAATGTTCGACATATTTTCTACACGATATTACCATATAGCAAAAATTCAGCTACTCAATACCTTACAAATTGGCAAAGATTGGCATAGCATCTTAAGAATCGACAGTTTGGCTCCGGTTGTAAATCAACATTTTAACAAAAATGGTACTGCGACAAAGATATTACAAGATGATTGCCCCTGAATTACTGCCTGACTTTTTCATATGCAACCATTTAACCACAAATAAACATAGCTATTCAAGTATGAAAATAATACAAAGAAAAGTATATTGCAAGCCTACGAATCTGAAGATCTGCCCATAGGGCTAGACTGAAGATTAGATATAGTTACGTTTATTTGTAACATATTTTCACGGCTTTTTCTGGATACAAACAAAGAAGTAAGTCTTTTATTGAACTAAATTACCGCATGGAAAACAGTTATATTCCTAAATTAAATTGGCAGAAATTTCGATTTAAAAAATACCTAAACTATATACTATCTTTCTGAGTTAAGATCGTAATCAACATCTAGAAATATGATAATTTATACAGCAGATAGTCTGAAACTAGTTCATTAGCTTAATTTTTAGCTGCTTGAACAGTGGATGTAGATTATCATTATACAACATACTAAATGTAATTCTCTCAGTGGATGTAGATTACCATTATACAACATACTAAAAGTAATTCTCCTAGTGGATGTAGATTATCATTACACAACATATTAAATGTAATTCTCCCAGTGGATGTAGATTATCATTA
>NW_013666149.1:245625-246488 GCF_000517525.1 Limulus polyphemus
ACAAGCTTCCAACTGTGACAGTCGTTGTACTACAAGCTTCTAACTGTGAAAGTCGTTGTACTACAAGCTTCTAACTGTGACACTCGTTGTACTACAAGCTTCTAACTGTGATAGTCGTTGTGCTACAACTTCTAACTGTGATAGTCGTTGTTCTACAAGCTTCTAACTGTGACACTCGTTGTACGCAAGCTTCTAACTGTGACAGTCGTTGTACTACAAGCTTCTAACTGTGATAGTCGTTGTATTACAAGCTTCTAACTGTGACACTCGTTGTACTACAAGCTTCTAACTGTGACACTCGTTGTACTACAAGCTTCTAACTGTGACAGTCGTTGTACGACAAGCTTCTAATTACCACAGTCGATGCTATCTTGTGGTCAGTTTGTGACCCTTCGTTTCATTATATGATAATGGAGTTTCACGTGATGATTAGTTCCAAGATGCACCGTGCCTGTCAGTGGAAACTATTTTCCGATTAGTTTACAAAGTTCAATTGTGCTTGATGATGGAAATTAGTTAATGATCAGCTCAATGATGTTTCTATATCTGGATCTGTTGCATGGTGATTTATGAGATCTTATCAGATTACTTTCCTCTGAGACTGATAATGCAATCTAGTGATAATGGACAATATTTAGGAAACTACTCTGTCAGAAATGACAATACGTCTTGCCTATTTCAAATAACACAAAATTAAAAGTTAAAAACATATAAATTGTTTCACCAGGTTAACTTGGAATTATCAGATAGTGTTACAATGAGTGAAGTGAACAATTATATTTGCCGTAATAAATTTGTTAACATTTAAAAAGTTTGAACTTTATATTGAAATAACATAACCTATAGCTCCCCAGTAGCACAGC
>NW_013666149.1:247166-257373 GCF_000517525.1 Limulus polyphemus
CTCTACACTATTTCTGTAGCCCTAGTATGAATCTCTACGCTATATCTGTATCCCTAGTGTGAATCTCTAATTAGATTCCAAAATTTTTATCTTCAAATTATCGACTTGTTTTCATGATTTTCGCAACCGGCGGGGTCGAAATGTTGCATCGTATTTAGTAATTTTACGTTTTAGTCCTATTACAACACTTAATATAAAGAACTGACAAAGACAAAGTAACAAAAGCATCCACTTTTGGGAAATCCGAGCAGCAGTTACCAGAGTTAACTGTAATATTGATGGCAGATATGTTGAGGTTTTTTTCCTGTCTCATATATTATTAGAGATATTTTAACTAACAAAGTTCTAGCTCACGAGCAGTTTTGGTGCGTCTATAATTTATAAAATATAATTACAAATTCGATGAAGGGTCATGGACCCCATCGGTCATTCTACGGTTAAAATATGCCCATGTATCGATGTGAAAATAAAACGTGAGTGTTTCAAGAACTAGTGACATATGTAATTTTTTAAAACAACACTTCTTTGTTGCAGAATAGCAGTAAACAAATGTTTTATCAATAGCAGAACGTCTTGACCACCTTGAAGTACGTTCTTTTTAATTTGTGTAACATTTCAGTGGTGTAGGAAGGAGTTGCAAAGTGGGAGTGCTTGGTTAGACATACAGATTTTACAATGAGAGATTGAAAGGCAAAAGGCAGCTCAATCTAGGAGAATCTGGGGTATGCCTCCCAGAAAATTTATGTAACAATATAATTTACAGTTGCTATATAAGTCAATTATGTAAAAGTGAGAGTGCTACAGCACCCCCCGGTTCCTACGACTTTGCATTTAGTGTATACTTTATAGAAAGCGTAAAACTCGTGTTCATGTTTTAATTGTGTTATAAAGTAGCATTTTAAGGAAAATGTATACACTTAAATATTTTAATTTTGCAACAAAAGTTTGGTATATAGGGAGAGAGAGAAAATGTTAATCCTCTCAGTAAGAGGGTCTTCATAAATAACACCTCTATAAAGCTAACGACTCTCTACAGAAGTACAGAATATTTTTATAAACCAAAATATTCAGTTGTGTGTTTATTTCAAAGCTTTAGGATCAGAAGAACAATATTTACAAGGATTATGGCTGGAAAAATAGAGGGTAAAACAAAACAAAATGGGGGTTATATCTAAATATATCAGGGAACTTCTTCACAAATTTCAATTACTTTCATCAGGATATCCAATCCTTAAATATCTTTACAGGCTGACTTAAGATAGAAGAGGCTAATGATTGTTTTGTACCACAGGGATTAAAAATAAAGGAATTATTTTAAGCGAGCTCAAGCGGCTTACTTTTTTTTTTTCAGAAGAATAGAGATAGTATAAAATGTTGTTGTTATAATATACACAAATTTAAACTTTGAATGCAAAATCATATAAAACAAAGGTTATACAAGTTATTACACGAGCATTAAAGCAGCTAGCGCTGGGTGTTCTTTCTAAACTGAATGTGAACCCTATGGTGCAGTGCTTTATAAGCTTATGTAGATTAGCGTCTACTACAGGCAGCCAATTGAAGACAAGATGTCCGGAAAAAGGAAGCTTACGGTTATTAGGTACACACGAGAAAGTTCAGTGCGTTTACTCCAACTGAGATATTTTGCTGAGACCTACCAAATTACTAATTTTCTATAATTGGCACTAACTGCCCAATGGGCCAATTGGTCAATGCGAACTTTGAAATAATGTGAAACGAAACGACTTATCATCACTAAGACTTTCATAAAAGTTAAGGTCTGCAGGGAGTACCTACACTATCTAAACTGCTGAAATTTGAGAATAGGTTGTTGCTTATGAGCTTCTTATCACAGCCATGAATGCGAGGCTTGGTTCTTACAGTACCTGGAGCGTCATATTTGTGGTGAAGAGCATGATATAGAACAATGAATTTCATTCTTCCTTGACTGATTCATGAGGGTCTGAGTTTGATGGCAGCCAGAAGAATGCTTTGGATATATCTTTATCATCCCAACCACGAAGAGAGGTGGGATTAATATCATAACGTGGATCAATTTCCGTTAGTTCGTATTTGGCCCACTGGTATCAGTTAGGAGAGTCATAAATGTCTTATCGCATTTCTGGAATATATTCCACTCTGACGTTATTGATAAAATTCTTTTCGAAATAAAATACTTATTTTGTAATAATACACAATGTCATACCATACCCAGTGTCAAACAGGCCTTTAGAGGAATAAGTCCAAAATATTCTTCCTCTAGACGTGAATTTGTTTAGTAGATTTTAGAACTTCACCTGAGGAAAAGATAGAAGAGACCCTGAAATCCTCCAGACGTGAGACTGTGTGAATTTGTTTAGTAGATTTTAGAACTTCACCTGAGGAAAAGATAAAAGAGACCCTGAAATCCTCCATACTTGAGGCTGTGTGAATTTGTTTAGTAGATTTTAGAACTTCATCTGAGGAAAAGATAGAAGAGACCCTGAAATCTTGCTAAATTTGAATTTTTATTTTTTCCCAAAATAAATGCCACTATTTTCTGTCCTCTGTATTAAAACTTGTTAAAAATGATTAGCAATAAAGTGCAGACTGTGACAAACGCTAAAAGTTGACCAGTTTGCCCCCAGTGGCTCAGTGGTAAGTCTGAAGGCTTATAACGCTAAAACCTGTGTTTCTATACCCGTGGTGGGCGCAGAATAGATAGCTCACTGTGTAGCTGTGTGCTTATAAACAAACAACATATTAACCAATTTTGCTGTTAGAACTGGACTCCAAAGGTAAAATACGACACAACCCTCCTTCTCAATAGCACTGTTTTTATAATTATGGTAATAATATTTATGATATCACTAATTATTAAATGTAAGATTTATATGTCTGCGTTTCATAGTATGGATATCAAAGTTGAAATTCATTATTGCCTCTAACAACTGCCTTATTGATATTTTTCAGCCGTGATGGTAAATATTTTATTGAGGAAACTGTTATTCAGGAATTCTGATATAAAATGTTTGTAATAGCTAAATATATATCAACTTTATTATTAGTCCTAAGAAATAACTAAACTTTACTGGAGAAAAATAAAACCTGTTTTAATTTGCTCATTTGCTTGCTGTTAGATAACATTTTCTACGGCTCATGTTTGCTTGCAAAATTATTGAAGGAACTTTATAAATGTGTGATTTTCCACGTTCTATATTCCAAATTAGTAGCTTATCTACTTACTAAACTAGTTTAAGTAATAACAATTATTATTTACGTTCGCTCAACTTGTTTTGACGGATTATGGCAAAGTTAAGTACAATGTTATTGGTTCTATTGACATTCGACTAAAAATTACAGAGATAATTAATGCAAGATGAGACTTTGTTTTCAATAAGGATTTTGATCAAACTATAGGACAACAGGGATTTATATTCACGAACTCTGGCCATTGTGGTCTGGTGGTTAAAGTGACTTGTTGCAATTCAAAAAATTCAAGTTTTGAGCCCAGGATATTCCACTAAACACGACACGTTCTTTCAGCTGTGGGCGCCTTATAAAAATGACAGTCAACTTTGCTATTCGTATAAAAGAAGTTGTATAGGCGGTGGATGCTTCTAATTGACTGCCAGCTCTTTGGGTACAGTTCTACATTAAGGGTGGATATCGCTGAATCCTGGAGTCTATGGAAGGCCATTTAGTCCTTCAGAGTCTATTTGAAGCCCATGGTGGACAGTCATCTGTCATCATAGCCACTGATAATCTCTACACCGCATATAACTAGATAGTTAGTTGGGCATTAATCGTCTGGCAGAGTAAGAAAATTCTGCATAATGCTGGAGAAGCATTCATGCTTTCCACAAGCAGCACAATGATGGAGATGGAAGCCTATGGATTGCTAAAAACAATTAGCCTCAAATAGACAGTGCCACCAACATAATATTTGTAACTGACGTACGGGCAGTACTGCGTAAAATTAAGAGTGATTGGCTGTTAGATGGATGGCAGATAACAAAGCAAATGTATAATAAGAGCATCACCTTGATGTTTGTGCTAAGCGATGCAGAGACAAACCCACAAAAGAAGATCCTACATCAAATATGAAATCTGGCACAACTCTACTGGCAGGATATCAACCTCCTCTGCACTAGTATGGCTAAAACGGAAACCATGGAAGGTCTTCATTAACATTCAGAGAAAATAAGACTGCTGGAAAACAAGATATCGTATAGTGTAGCTAGGAAAAGCTAAATATGTGGATTCCATAGAGTACACAGTACACAGCCATAAGGTGTTAGGAAATATTAGTAAAAGAATTTTCTTCTACTTATTGCGAGGCCACCGGCCTCCAATTGAGGGATCAGCGCCTATCGACGAAACTCCTTGGGCTACCACCTCAAATAAACTCAACTTATCTCACAAATTTTCTGTTTCGTTCAACACACTAAACATCACTACCTATTATGAATTTTACGTCGAATTCCAGTTGTAATTAAAACTTAAAGTTCAAACAGAATAATGGTATGAAATTCTAAATATTTAGCTAAAACGTATTAGTAAAACATGTAAACAACGAGAATATTCTGTAATAATTTGAAAATCGAGCAAACGAAGTTTTGTGTGATTTACTATTGTATTGTTGTCTGATTGATTTGGTTCAAGTGATATATGAATCAGATATGTCAATAACACATTTTTTTGCCATTAAACAAAAACAATTTGCCTAATAAAACGATTTATTCAGCTGCAGATTAATGATTGTTGGTACAAATGAACGTTGAATGGAGAAATAGCTTTTTTTTGATATATCGATTAAGAATGATAGATAGCAATTCACCAGCTAAGTATATCGTAAATCGACATTTGCTAAATTTTTTTTTGTTTCTATAAAAAATTAAATTGTAGAGTATCGAGTTTTAAGAACTTCAGTTTTTTTCATTATTTAAAGGATTATATAGCTTACAATGAATTGCATTAACTTATCACTAAACTAAAAGCTGGGAATGCCCCCTTTGAATAATTTATGAACAAAACAATCAGGTGACAACTGTTTTACCATTTTTGGATTTCGTATTCTATAAGATGAATAAAGAGCTTTAAAAGCTATTAATTTATATAATATCCGTACAACAAGGAAACATTTGGTTTTACAAGAATGCCCTTGGATAACACTAAAAATTCAAATCCACATTTATATTTCAGGAAGTGGTCGATTCCCTGCTTAAACTCTTGTAAACTTCATTACTACTGAGGGAAACTCATTACACAAGCCAATTATCGTGTTAGAAAAACAAATTGTTTTGACTGAAGCCTAGTTTGTGTTTTCTAAAGTTTAAGCTTATGTCTTCTCGTTCTTTTGTTTTCGGAATTCAGCATAAAAAAAATTGGGGATTTTTACCGTCTCTATTCCCCAGATTATCTTGTAAATTTTAAAAAAGATCACCTCTTACCCTTCGCTTTTCAAGAGAAAATAAGTCAAGAAATTTTAATCTATACCTATAAGATAACTGTTACATCCAAAAATAATCCTAGTAGCCCTCCTCTGAATTCTTTCCTGTATTCAATATCCTTTTCTTGATAAGGAGACCAAAACTGTACCCAATATTCCAAGTGAGGCCTAACTAATGGTTTCAATAGAGAGATAATTACCTCTTTTGATGTGTAATCAATATGTCTATAAACATAGCTTAAAATTCCACTACCTTTACTACTAGCAAACGAACATTGCCTCAATGGCTTGAATGACTTACCCACCACTACGGAAAGATTATTTTCTTCAATCACGCTTGAGTGTACTTCCAGCTATATTAAACATGTGATCCAAAGTATGATAATCCAAATGCACTTGCAGTAATTGCAGGTCATTTACCCATTATTTGTCCAACTTATTAAACCAGATCATTCTGTAATACTTTAACAACCTCAATATAGCTAGAAGTACCCACGAATTTAATGTCATTTGCAAGCCTAACTAACTTACTAAGTATTCTACTATCAGTATCAGAACGTAGATACGAAAACCCAAAGGCTCAAACTCTGACCCCTGAAGTACATCACTAGTAACACAGTTACAGATGATCTGGACTCCATTAATAATAACCGTTTCAATGTTTCAATCATCCTAAAACCCAACATCTTATGGATGTGAATGCTTTAGCTAATCGTTTGTGTCGGACCTTATCAAAAGAGTTTTTAAAATCTACGTACACCATATCGACACCCTTTTCTTCGTCGAAATATCAAATATCATTCTCGAAGAAAAATTACAGGTTACTAAAGTAGGACTCCCCTTTGGATAATCCATAGTTATTATATTTTATAATATATTTTATTAAATGATTTTGTAACAGACCCTTTGTAATCTTCCTGCTACAGAAGTAAGGTTGATTAACCTACAGTTTTTAGAGAAACTCTTATAACCCTTTTTGGAAATAGAACTGATTATAATTTATTTTACCATATCAGATAAAGAAGTTAAATAAAAGTCATATGAGAAATTGCAATTGGACCATGTGTCTACTAAACGTGTCTAAATATTCTTACAACTTCCATAAGTTGATAAGCAGTTTTTTTTGTATGTGAACTGAAGTATTATTTTCTTTCAAGTTACCAATGTTTCAGCAAAAACATCATTTTCCTCTTTAACAACCGCCAATTGGCACCAGAATGATTCGAATCAGAACTTCAATAGCTTGAATGCGTTTGTAAATCGTGGTTGTCATGGAAATGTCAATCATTCAGTGACTATGTAGCGGGAACACTCGTTTCAGATAAATGTCTCCAACCAGAGAAAATACCGCCAATTTCTTCCAAACATCTGTAAAACATCGACGAACTTTCTCCTTGAGAAATGCGAAGCAATTTTAGTCCTTTAACGTAGACTAGGAGAAGCTATTGTTAAAGAACGAGGAGAAAAAGTTCGCTTGCAACACATGGTAGTTTTGAAGGACATTGTAGTCCCACAATTGCAATGACAAGATATGTAAGCTTGTGATCAATTGGAATTCTTGAGTTCTATGTGAAAGGTAAGTTATTTTGTTTAGCATCAATACATATCTTGTCATTGCAATTGTGGGTCTACATGTCCTTCAAAACTACCATGTGTTACAAGCGAACTTTTTCTCCTCGTTCTACATATCTTGTCATTGCAGTTGTGGGTCTACATGTCCTTCAAAACTACCATGTGTTACAAGCGAACTTTTTCTCCTCGTTCTCTCAAGTGTTG
This sequence comes from Limulus polyphemus, assembly GCF_000517525.1. Classification (NCBI taxonomy): domain Eukaryota; kingdom Metazoa; phylum Arthropoda; class Merostomata; order Xiphosura; family Limulidae; genus Limulus; species Limulus polyphemus. The sequence goes on from NW_013666149.1 coordinate 254,374, forward strand.
GTGGTGGATGCTGTTCAGGTTAACTTCCTTCTCTCTAATCTATCAGTTGAAATTTAGGGACAACTAGTGCACATAACCTTTGAGTAGCTTTGCACGAATATCCGAAAAACAAACAAATTATTCTAGATGCTATGTCGTCAGCGAAGCAATGATATGATAATAAAAAAAAGAAACAAAACCTTCTCTACTAGAAGCACATGGAGGGGGTGGGGGATTAAATATCCAGATTTTTGTTGTTGTTCTTAAAGTAATGATTTATAGTCTATTCAAACAAAACAACAATATCCAATTATATCTCATTAATTTCCGAATAAAATGTTATCCTTAAAATTAAAGTATTCGGTCCAAAGTTTCCTTTTTCTGTCCATAACACCGTAACCAGCTGTGTGTTAACCTGAACAGCATCCACCACCAACACTTGAGAAACTCGTGTCTGACCAAATAGTGGAATTTGACTGTCACCATTTTAACGTACCCACGGCTTCAAAAATCGGAGTGTGATTTTTTTATGGTAATGGGAAGCGAACAATGCACGCGCAGGTATATAGTCCAGCACAACAACTATTGGATCAGGCTCGGCCCACACTAGCATAAATGCTGTTTTACATTTCATTTTTTAAAGCTAATTCAATGATACAAATTACTTTATATTCAACGTATGAATTTTTAACTATAGTTTTGAAAACTTATAGGTTGTGGCTGATGGTTTATTTTTCATTTCCTGTATTCTCTACCCTTGAAGCAAAATTTTATTCAGGTAATTACTTCCTGCTTTTAAATGATATTCTATTCCTTCAAATAGTTTAGCAGTCTTTCGAAGCCATTACGGTTTAATTATGAAATATGCAGTATAGTTATAAAACTCTATACATCCCCTCTTCTCGATGACTCAGTGGTAAAATTAAGGTTTATAACGATGAAAATCGGGATTCGATACCCATGGTGGACATAACACAGATGACCCTTTGTGTAGCTTTGCGCTTAAATGCAAACAAACAAAAGCTTATATTTTGATTTACTTGTTAAAGTACTATTCCTACCTTGTATCTTTGTCCATACTACTATATGTTCCCCCCTTTCTGTCTTTGGCCGTATTACTGTATCTTTTCTTTCCTTCTAGCCGTATTGCTGTATATTTTCTCTTTCTCTCTATTTGTCAGTATTACTCTACCTTTAACTCTCTCCGGCTCTATCACAACACCTTTCTCCTTTTTCTGTTAATATAGCTGTAACTTTTCTCTTTCTCTCTATCTGTCAGCATTACTCTACTTTTAACTCTCTCCGGCTCTATCACAACACCTTTCTCCTTTTTCTGTTAATATAGCTGTAACTTTTCTCTTTCTCTCTAGTCTGTCAGTATTACTCTACTTTTAACTCTCTCCGGCTCTATCACAACACCTTTCTCCTTTTTCTGTTAATATAGCTGTAACTTTTCTCTTTCTCTAGCCATATCGATATGGATTTTTTTGCTTTACTCTCACCGCACTGCTTTATCTACTTTGTTCTGTTTCTGACAGTATTAATAGTAGCTAGGGCGAGGCCCTGGTTACACGCTATGATTGGCTGCCTCAAGGGGAGGAGAAGGAGTAGAGACGATGACGCTATAGTACCATGCGCTAGAGAGGATCACGTCATAGTTCTACGAAGTGGCATCAGAGGGCGCAACTGTGTTAGGGAGGGTGACTTCATAGTTCCACAAAGTGGCACCAGAGAGTTTGTTGGTAGAGGAGATGTTAGATGATGAGTCAACAGTGCAGATAGTTTGCAAGCAAACCACTAGAGGGTAATGCAGATCATAGTGTCTCAACATGACATCAACTTTATAGTAGCAGTTCAAGTTTTAAAATTAATAATTTATCTAACTTACATAACGTTGTGTTTACAATTATCACAATCAGAGTTTTACCCTATAACTAAAATATCAATTTTATAGTTTTTCGTTAACATATATTCAATTTTGTGCATTTTACAAAGGCGGATGGTGTTTCAACAGGTGGAAGTTGTTACTAAGGCTCCTTAGGCGGATGGTATTAGTTGGCAAATTGTGTTATTAAGGTTAGTGCTGCTAGTGTGAATGGTTTTTCTATAAATGGATAGTTCAATTGGATGATGAGTTCATGTAGGGTGTCTCAACTTGTCGAAACATGTGATTACGTCATCAAAAGTGTAGTCTAGATTTACTTATATGTCCTAAAAAGTTAAAAATAAAACCATTACTTTAACAGGACAACTATTATAACACTGTTACATATTTCAGTTTTTATCACACATAATATCTAATTTATCAATTTCTTAAAAAAGGCAAATATTATAGCATAGCCAATGATTTACTTTACGCACTTTTACAATTATCTGTCCTGAAAGAATTTTATCATACCTAATGTTTTGTTTTTATAGATACTGTCTGTTTGTTTGTAGTTAAGCACAAAGCTACGCAATGGGCATTTCTGTGCTCTGCCCACCACAGGTATCGAAACCCGGATTCTAGCGTTGAAAGTCCGCAGACATACCACTGTGTCACTGGGGGGCTTATAGATACTGAAGAGATAGTTACATTATTATTCTACAGTCGATTGTGTTTTTAAGTTTCGATTTAGCTTCTATATTTAATTATATGTTACACTAGTTATAATGTTTGGCTTATATCATATTTTAATGCTAGTCTGAATCTAACTCTGTTTTCATTCGTATATCTAATTACTCGGTAGTAAATTATTTTGTTACAAATAATTGTTTGTTTGTTTCATAATTAAGCACAAAGCTAAACAACGGGCTATCTTTGCTCTGCCCACCACGGGTATCGAAACCCGGTTTCTAGCATTGTAAGTCCGCAGACGTACAGCTGTGCCACTGGGGGGCTACAAATAATCATGAAAATGAACGATTTTCTGTTTAAAAAAAAACTTTACTATAATGGAAAATATTTAAAATAACAAGACTTTCCATTTTCAACAGAATATTTACTTGAAGTACAAAACATGTTATACAATTAAAATTCAT
>NW_013666149.1:258169-264633 GCF_000517525.1 Limulus polyphemus
GGAAATAGAACATTGTGTGACACCAATTCTAGTGTAGATATGGTAAAATATGTCATGTCTAGTTTGTAAAATGTACAGAATAAAAGGTTAATAACATTAAAGATCTGGATATAGAACATTGTGTGACACCAATTCTAGTGTAAATATAGTAAAATATGTCATGTCTAGTTTGTAAAATGTTCAAGGCTAAAGTCATATTAGATGATGATGATTCAGTATATAATAAACATTTGTTGACAAATTACAAATTCTATTACACTATAACCTTTAATATTCATAGCTCATCAAAGCATCAGATACATTTTACACAAATGAACATATTTTATAACAAGAAAAACCTTTAGTTATAAATCAAGTGATTATTCTTTCACGTTTTATAAATCGCAGATGTTTACTCTTTATTATTACAGAATATACTTTTCAACAACAATGTAAAATCACAGACTTGACAAGCATACCGAAACATTTATTAACAAAACTTCAATATACACCGATATAGTAGTTACATAAACATTTTAACTTATAAAACACTGAACTAGGATTCATACAACTTTTGTACATGATGTTCATATTACTATTTCAGTTTTAGTTGATGTATTTCTTTTGTGTAACATTATGAGCTCATCATCGTATTGAACTATCCATTCTTCCTAGCAGCACTAACCACAGTTTGCCAAGTAATACCATCCGCCTATGGAACTTTAGTAACTCTGTCCACCTATAGAAACACCAGCCGCCTTTGTAAAACACATGTAATACAAATAAATATATAAATGAAAATGTTTAATGTTTAGTTATAAAGCAAAACTGTAATTGCGCGAAAATATTTTTCCGTACTGATAGTTATAAACACAACGTTATGTAAATAGATCAAATATTAATTTTAAGATTATGAGTGTTACTATAAAGTTGATGTCATGTTGAGACACGTTGATGTTCGTTACCTCTGGTGGTTCGCTTGAGAACTATCTGCGCCGTTTACCTCATCATACTACCCTCTCCTCTAGCAACACGCTCTCTGGTGTCATTCATGGAACTATGACTCTGACAATGCACTCTCTGGTGCCGCGTCGTGTATATATGATGTCGTCGCTCCCCTAAGACAGTTGCACCCTCTGGTGGCACTTTGTGGAACTATGACGTCATCGTCCCTACTCCATTTCCTTCTCCTAAAGCAGCTAATCATGTGTCCAGGATCTCACCCTAGCTACTATTGCTGTAACGTATTTTCGTACCTTTCTTATACTCGGTACTTCGTGTCTTTGTATCCCATCTATTACCGCATCTCTCTAACCTGTATTTCTCTCTCCACTGTGCGTCTTGCCTATCCTCTCACGTATTGTATGTGTATTTTTGTATGTTAAGTATTCTGATAGATGGATATGCAGAAATTCGGAAGAAGTGCGGTTCTCACAATTTACATTTTATATTTTGCTTCGAGATCTCTATACTTTTTTTCGTATTCAGTTTAATGGGCTTGAACGTTCCCTGGTCAAGACAGTTGTTTCCAGCTGGTCTTGATGTATGTATCTCATGTAAAATAATATTTAATGCCCGTTAAGCTTATACCTAGTAAAAACTGTATGTTAAAATGGATTGAAAAGTTAGGTATAGACTCTTTTCAGATGCAATTTAGTGGAATGTTTCTATTAAAAACAATAATTTTATAAAGAACTATGAAACAGCTTAAACTGTTTTATAATAGTTGTTTTAAGAACTAAAAGACTGTATTATCTTAATTCAATTACATTCTAATCATATAATTACAATATATCATGTACTTTGCAATAGATACCTGTGTGTTTTTCTTATCCTACAACACTAGATGTACTTCCGCAGGGTCCCCGAAAGTTTTCTGTTTCAAGAGTAAATAAAACCAAAATTAAAAGTAACAAATATATTTATTTCTTGCTTTGGAAGTTCATATGTCATGCTGTGTTGTAGAGTGCACAATTCTTCTCGTGATTTATATCACACGCACGTTTTACTGATGTCACGACAGTACAAATTACAACGTTAAGCGTCCCTTATGTGACGTCATTTTAGTGTCTACTGACTGACTGACAGAGAGCACACTACTGTAAAGTGATGCGAGTGGTTAAAAAAGGTGATCTCTCCAGGCGGCCTTCGCGTCCCATTCGGGGAAATCATGGCTTATGGTATCAGTTATATGCATAATGAGATCGTCATAATTACAAATTAAATACTGAAAAATTCCAGCGTTTAAACTTTGAATGAGAAGTAAAGTTACCACCAAATGATCAGTTTCGGTAGAAGAAATTATGAACAAAATTACGCTACTGCTTTTTGGATCTGAAAATGTTTTAGATTATTTCTTAAAAGCTGTAATTTGAGGATCTGATAATTTCTAAATATGAGATGTATAGGATTTGTTCAACATATCATCACAGAATGGGTAATTGTTTATTATTTTGCACATGAATCACAGAGCATTATAGCTTAATACATTTGCAAGAAAATGATAAATTATGTTTAATCGTTACGCGGCTAATCGTAATATATTGTAACTTAATTTCTAAGAAAAATATCAGGCGTAGTTTGTTTAAATTATCTAGTGTGTCGTGTATCGTTCGTATTGATACTAAATTTGTAGTTTTGAAGGTACAAGCGGTAAAATGTTTGACGAAAGAGGTGAAAAACAAATCTAAAGTATAATAATTGCTCTAAAATGTGAAAAAATAACGTATAGTATAATCATCATTGAAACGAAACTTCAAGAGTAAATAAGAAAAAATAATATATTTTGAATTTGGCACAATGTAAACAATTAAATTTACTCTCTAACTTCAAAAACCGAACATATAATCAAAGTACAATAAAGAGATGGAAATTTATTGCATTTCATATAATTTTTTTTTTCAAAAAGAAAACATTTTCTGCAAAAATAAATACAATACGTATCGCTTTATCTATAAGATCCAAGAAAAAAAGCAGCACATATTACACGCGGCTGTACGTTAACACAATTTGTCTTTACCTTCTTACGAGAGACATCTTTCTCCGACAAACGATATTTATCACAGCTGTTGGTCTTTTTTGCTGAAACTGAACGTCAAATCCATTTCTCTTCGTCATCTGCATTTCTTCAATTTCTTCAATGTCACTCCTGTCAAAAAGACTGTAACCCCAAGAAGAGATCACACTTCACTGAACAAATGCTCTGTGTCTTTCGTTCGACTATTACTCTCATCTTGACAACTGATTTTCATCTGCCTGCTGCTCCTCTCCATTTTGAACTCTAGTTTGTGGTGTTTGTTGGGTGTGAAACTCCCATATATTCCACTTGCTAAAAACCTTAAATTAAATTGAGATATCTCCTCCTCTCTGCAAGATTAAATTTTGTATTATAACTCAAGTGTTTAACACATTTTGTTTTATTGACAAAATGCCAGCACTTTACTTTCGACAGTGTCTTGAAACGCGTGATTTATTATCGTTTTGACATATTCCTCTCACAGGCAGCAACTCCTTCTAATTGTAGGCAGACAAGTTTAACACATTATTTATATTAAGTTTAGCCATCGAAACAATGCATTATCTACTAAGTCCATTTTTGAAGAAGTATTTTGAGTAAATATACTCAGTAATTATGACTTAACTGGTGAAAAAGTTTGAAAAGGTTTTACTGAAATAAAAAATAAACTTTCACTTAAAAGTATATCGGGTTTTTGAGAGAGAGTTCCAAAAGTGTCATTCATGTTGAAAGAACGCTTTGGGAAGATTATATTTCTAATTATTTAATTAATACTACTGCGTATTACTTATACTTTCTTAAGGGAAGATGTTTATCATAAACAGTTTTTGTTACAAGAACGTTACATATGTTGAACCATATCTTCTTTAAAACATCATAGTTTCGCTGACGTACATACTTGTGTATGATGAAGGATGGTCTTTAATGTATAATGCATATAATATCTGGATGTGAACTTTACAGTTTCTTAAAAATAACATGTATTTGTACTGGAATCTCAACGTACAACAATTAGCTGTTAGGTAATAATAGGATAAGAAATACTTGAGTATTTTAGTGGTGAAACTGGTTAATATGGTTGAGTCCATTAATAAGTAAGAAGATTAGTTGCTGTTCAGCACAGGTTTCATGTGGTGGATATGTTTTGATTGAATCTTAAATATTTTTATATTGTTTATATTGGAGAACTATGTTTCCAGGCGTTCTGAAGAATGCATGAATCCTACTCTTCAAGTTTGTTTGTTTGTTTTGAATTTCGCGCAAAGCTACACAAGGGCTTATCATAGCAGTGAGAGACTAGGGCTCTTGGGCTACTTTTTTATCAACGAATAGTGGGATTGACAGGTCACAGTATAACGCCCCCACAGCTGAAAGGGCGAGCATGTTTGGTGGGACGGGGATTCAAACTCGCGGCTCTCAGATTGCGAGTCGAGCGCCCTAACCACCAGGCCATACCTGACCCTACTCTTTAAGTAAGAAGATTATTTGTTGTTCAGCACAGGTTTCATATGGTGGATAAGTTTTAATTGAATCCTAAATATTTTCATATTGTTTATATTGGTGAACTACGTTTCAAGGCATTATAGGCATTATGAAGAATGCATGAATCCTACTATTTTAGACTCTCATAAGTTTTAGTTAATGTCTCTTAAGAAAGGGTCTATTGGATCGACTATAAGAGGTCTTAAGGACGTGTAATAAGGAAAGTAGTAAAAACTTCTCCGGAGAGGATGTTCTTCCACTGTGTAGTATATCAAAAAATGTGGTTTTTCATTTCAAGTCAGCCAATTTCGAATCAGTAGCAGCGCACAGACACTTATTATAGAAACCAGTGCCGAATGATAACCAATGTTCTTACTCATTACTGTTTCAATACTTTGGCAACAATAAGGATGGCTGTCATCCTTTTAATCACTATGTTATTCGTGTTTCAAAGCAAAGACTTCAAAAACATCTTTCATTTTTAAATTTTTCAAATAAAATGTGAGGTTAATGGATTTGGATTTATAATTTTTTGCAAAACAAACAAATGTGCATAAGTACTACATATGAAATACCTTACAATTCATAGTCATGGTACCTTTTCCTCCAATGGCTCATGTCTAAGGGCTTATAACGCAAGAAATTTGGTTACGATATCAGTAGCGGGCAGAGCTCAGATAGCCCATTGTGTAGCCTTGTGCTTAAAAGCAAACAAACATAAAAATATAATGCTCACGCAGCAGACCATAAATATTTTGTTTACTGTTAAGCACAAAGCTATACAACTGACTATCTGTGCTTTGTCTACCGGGGGGTATCAAAACCCGATTTTTAAAACCTTTAGATTTATCGCTGAGCCACTGGGGTGATATTTTTATGGAAGACTATTCACGTGTTTTCCAGTTTGTTTTATAATAGAGTCTTAATTATAGTAGAAGAATGCAGTAGTATCCTATGCCTATAATTAATTCTGCTGGGAGAATTGTTTTAGGCAGCGTCTCGAGAATATTGAAATACATATTGTTTGTTTAATGTGGTAAGGAAATTTCGTTGATAGATTTTGCTGGTTATACTGATATTATATCTGCTACTAAAAGATAGGAATTTGCATTGCAGTTCTGTTATTGAATATGATTGACAATACCTAACATAATTAAATGGAATTTCTAAAGAAAATGGGGTTAGATAACCCAAATGACAAGAAGGTTCTCAGATTATTAAAAGGGACTGGAACATAATCGTAAAACTTGAGAGCATTGATGTGGTTGAAAACTAATAAAAAAAGAGAGCTCAAATTTCATTTAAATTACACATTTTGTCTTTATCAAATTGCACCCTCCACCAGTGGCACAGCGGTATGTCTGCGGATTTACAACGTTATAAACCGGGTTTCGATACCAGTGGCGGGCAGAAGACAGATAGCACATTGTGTAGCTATGTGCTTAACTTCAAATAAACTTTATAATATTTTAAAGAACTATATTATCCAACATACATAATAACATATTCATTCCAGAAGAAATGTAAATGGTTGTAAAAACTTCATGTAATTTGCCTATAAAAACAAGCGCTCCAGAGAAGGTATTGTTTGATCACGTCAGTCCCTCAGAGATGACTAAGTTTTATTTTATTGTTAAGAGCAAGGCTGCACAATAGACTATCTTCATTGTGCTAGCCGTAGGGATCGAATCCCTACATTTAGTCTTATAAGCCCCCAAGCTTACTGCTGAGCTACTGGAGGACACCGGTTAAATGTATAGAGGATGTTAACTTGCTAATGGCCAGATAATGCTACTATTGAACCCAATATACTCTAAGAAAAGTAAACTAAGTTCAAAAATTGGTATTTGGATCAGAAACTTATAAGGAGAAGTGGATGTCAAGATTATAAAAATTCTTGAAGTATTGGTTTCTTGCTCTGTCTACACAGCGTGGTCACAAGTAAATAGACACCACCTTTTCAGAAAATATGAAATTTTTCAGTCAT
>NW_013666149.1:265538-279170 GCF_000517525.1 Limulus polyphemus
ATGACTGAAAAATTTCATATTTTCTGAAAAGGTGGTGTCTATTTACTTGTGACCACTCAGTGTACATCGCAGTAAACAATCTTTTAGCCAAATATTGTTGACTTTTTCAGAGTTAAAATAATATAGTTTACTTGACTGATAATATACTTGTAATATGTAGTGAAATAGTTTGTTGCACAACGAGCATTAATGAAAAACACGTGTTTTTTATTTTTTATCTCCTATGTGCCTGCGTTATAAACAAGCTAAACCTCATATCGCCATGACAATCGGTTTTGTTATAATTTTTAGTGCCATTAGAAATCTAATGCAGGTGATTGCTCTAGAAATGTTTTTGAGGATGTTTTTTGAATTTTGGAGCAGAATAGATTCGAAATCCACTCTACATCCACGTTCATGCCTACCATTAGACGATCTCGTCACAACAAGCTATTAAAACAAAGTTCAGTATTTCGATTGGATATCGAACAATTATGTTGTACGTTACCGAAGTAACATAGTTGTTGACCTTCGTTTTAGCCACGCTGAAAACTGAAGTGGAAAGCCTATTTTTCAGGGGAGTACTTAATCCAGTCGTAAAAAAGCAAGGCGTAATACACTTGCACAGTTAGATAAGCTTATTAGGCCAAATCCTTTGGTTTAATTTTTTTAGCTACAAAAAAGTCTCACATCCTAACATAAAGGAGGTGGATGTCTCTCCAATGGTGCTCTATTTTTTATGTACAAACGCAAAGCTTAATTGCAAATCACAAAATTTAAATACAATTACAATAATTATCGAGGAATTAGAAAATAATAAAAATAATTGTAGAAAATTGCAAAAATATAAACCTAAAGGTAAATACCAATGGTAATAGCACACAATAAAAGGGGTTTTGTTGGCCCAAAAGAATAATGTCCAGTAAATTTCTGAACACAAGAGAATAAAATTGTAAATTACTTTTTTGGTTCTGATCTCAAGAGTATGCTTACTTTTGATTAGAAGCTATTCCGCTATTGACAATTAGCAAAATAAATAATTAAATAATCATGCAACTTGCAGTGAGTAAATAGTAAACCATTACTGTTCTTCCAGTTTAGGTACATCAAATATACATCAGTTCATTAAGTATATCTAAGGTGCTGACTAGTGGACATTTTTTCAAAGCTTATTTTCTTATGATATAGGATCTTAACTTTTAGCTCAAGTATTACCCTGTGGCTTAGCAGTAAGTTTGAGGGCTAATAGCGCTAAAAATCGGGTTTGGGTATCTGTGGAGGGCATAGCACAGATAGCCCATTGTGTAGCTTTTAGATTAGCGACAACAAACAAATCTTTGAAGTGACTGTACCAATTACCAGAACCGAAAATTAAAAAAAAATTAGTGTTCAACAATCACCTTTCTCTTTTTAACTGGCTAGCAGTTGCTAGAAGTGAAAATATAAAAAATAGCTCTGTTTTAATAGATCATACTTCAGTTTTATTTCCATAGACACACTTGTGGGTGTTATTCATTTTAATAAGATAATTGAATGTTATTGTATTTTTTAATTAACTCGTGAATTAGCTAATTTACAAGATACATATTTGTTAACGTTCGTTTTATTAAGTACACAGTTGATTTGTTTCTGCTTAGACAACAAATTAACTTAAATAATAGTAAACTCAATACAAGAAACACTGTTCTAGTTTAATCTATGTATAGGTTTGGTTTATTGTTTGGAATGTTCAACATGAAGTAAATACAAACAATATATTTTCAGTCAATGAAAGAAACCTATCCAGTTCATTGATCTATTGTTGTCAGTCCCTGGTCTTTGTACTCATCAATTACATTGACTCTTACTGAATCCGTATAGTTCACCGCGATTTAATTCAATTCCAATATGTCGAACGAAGAAACAAAACAATGTCAGGAATCTAGATATCAGGGTATTCTGTTATCATTCTGTTACAGTGAATATATTTTTGAAATATTATATTTAAAGAAGTAAAACTATTTACAAACTGCAACCAGCAAGGCCCTAAGTAACATGATAGTAAGCCATAGTAAACCAATGAATGCTTTGCCTTCTTCCCCTACATAGCTACCTAATATGAAGTGGTTAATATGTCATAAATGTTTTAGACTAAAAATGTCTTGCATTGTGATACCTCAACAACAGGCTAATAAATCTATCCAAAAGTTTCCATATTTTGCGTTGAAGGAGATAAATGATCAAAAAGGATGTTTTAAAATCTGAGTTTAAAGTACGTGTTGAGGAATTATACCAACGTATACTAAATCTATCTTGGATTTTCTCAATAATATATAACGTAAAAACAAAAACCTTTGTTGTTATCATCACAAGGTAATCGAAGGCCAGTTTAGTAATATAACTTGGATAAAGCGTGGAATGGTTAGGTTCATTAACAACATAATCAATTAATCAAATTAATGTCTGTTAGTAAATTATGCAGCTTTTGAGAATTTCCCCAGCTAACACTTAATGATTATTAATCTACCACGACTTATAATCTTTGTAGCTTAATTCTCTCTATAGGGATCATTCTCAGATTAAATCTCTTGGCAACAGTTCACTACTAAATACATTAAACAATATATAGCTGGAACATTCTCGCTCTTGAATAAAAACATATTTATGCTTTAAAAGAGTGTTACTGGAACATAATATTTCACATTTAATATAAAAATAATAAACGGATGTCCTTTCACAACTAAGTTTCTGTTTTATGTAGTATATAATGATATAATTACTAAACTTTAATTAGTGAAGATTTAAATCCAACAAATTATCCTTGTTTATAAGTTAACAAATAAATGAGATTTATCTAATTATATTTTAAACGCTACGCTTTCCCCGAAATTCATCTGTATCTTTTTAAACTCATCTATAACTTTTTCACACCCTTTGTGCAAATTGGAAAACTGTTTGTTAGTTTCATTAGTTCTCGCGAAGAGTTATTACATGCAATAAGATAATTGTGAATTAAAGCTTATTTTTAGAGTTGTTGGGTGTTTTTTTGTTGTTTTAGCGCAAAGTTATACAACGGACAATCGAACCCTGAACTTTAGCGTTATAAATCCGTAAACTTTCTGTCGACTCACCGGGAAACCCTTCTTATTGAGGCCATTATTACCATACTTTTGTTATCACTGATGGAAAGGATTGTTGTTTGCTATTATCTCTCTTCAGGGAAATTGTGACCGCAATTCTATTAATACTCAGGGAAATTGTGACCGCAATTCTATTATTACTCAGGGAAATTGTGACCGCAATTCTATTATTTCTCTTCAGGGAAATTGTGACCGCAATTCTATTATTTCTCTTCAGGGAAATTGTGACCGCAATTCTATTATTACTCAGGGAAATTGCGACCTCAATTCTATTATTACTCAGGGAAATTGTGACCGCAATTCTATTATTACTCAGGGAAATTGTGACCGCAATTCTATTATTTCTCTTCGGGTAAATTGTGACCGCAATTCTATTATTACTCAGGGAATTATTAGAGTATTTTTTATTGCCCCTCACAGAAATGGTTACATTTCTTCTACTTCTCCTTATGAAAATTAATATAGTGTTTTTTATTATTATTTCTCTTTGAAAACTTAAACGAATTATTAAACAAGACTATACAAACAAAAGCCGAATCAGGAAATTAAAGAATGCAACTTTACAAACTAGTTTGAAAAATGGGACTTGAAGTGCTCAAGCGTCGATAATTATTTGGGATATATTTGGAAATACTCAAGCAAACTCGAACACTTGTTAGTCTTATTTTAAAATCTATTAATAAGACATTAACATTTAACAGACCCTAAAATACAAATGTAGCAGCATATTTTTGTTTTGAAATACTCGCTCAAAGCTACTCAAGGGTTGGTTGTCTGAGTCAGCCTTCCCTCATTGTGAGCTGACAGTTAGTAAGTACCACCCAACCATAACTCTGGTCTGACCGAATAGTGGGATTTCTTCGTCACCTTTGTAACATACCCATGCTTCCAAAATGGGTAGCGCGATATTTGTTTTGCACTAACGGGACGCAAGCTATGGACTCACAGATCCACAGTTCGGCACTCTCGCCGCCGGACCACGCTTGACCAACAGCCCTATGCAAACAACTGCTAGTCAACTATCAACAATAAAAATAAAGATTAATAGATAAATATATATATATAGGTTCCGCATTTTAACAAACCTTTTTCCCATGTACCAAAAATACACATTAACATTTATTACTGAAATATCAGCAAATATGGCTGGATTTTATTTACGGCAGATTTCACGTGATGAATCAGAAAATTCTCTTACACGAGTAGGTACCAATTGTATCTAACGCTCCAGTATTAGGTAAAACTAATCTCTACTACTCAGTATTACGTTTCACTAGTATTTAATACTACAGTATTAGGTATCACTAGCCTCTAATGCTCCAGTATTAGGTATCACTAGTCTCTAATGCTCCAGTATTAGGTATCACTAGTCTCTAATGCTCCAGTATTAGGTATCACTAGTCTCTAATGCTCCAGTATTAGGTGTCACTAGTCTCTAATACTCCAGTATTAGGTAACACTAATCACTAATACTCCACTAGTGGGTACCACTAATCTCCAATATTCCAGTAGTAGGAGACACATGCATTTAGTACTTAAATAATAGGTACAACTGATATCTAATACTCCACTAGTAGGTATCATTAATTTCCAATACTTTAGTAGTAGGTAACACTAGTCTCTAATACACCAGTGGTTGGTACAATTATACCTTCTAATACTCTAGTAGTAGGTACAACTATTCTCCAGTACTCCAGTAGTGGGTATCACTATCATCTATTACTCCAGTAGTAGGTGCCACTAGTATCTAATACTCTAGTAGTAGGTTCCACTATTCTCCAGTACTCCAGTAGTAGGTGTCACTATTATCTAATACTATAGTAGTAGGTGCCACTAGCCTCTATTACTCCAATAGTAGGTTCCACTAGTATATAATACTCCAGTAGTAGGTGCCACTAGCCTCTATTACTCCAATAGTAGGTGCGATTAGGTTCTAATGTTCCAGCAGTAAGTTACACTAGTATCTAATGCACCAGTAATTGGTGTCAACGTTTACCAAATGAGGCAGGATATATATATGGCTATACTACAGTGATATATACACATTACGACGTTTAAGTTAAAGTTTACTGGTAATAGTTTCCATTGGGTGGCGCTAGCTGTTATCAGAGAATTGCTTGCATATGCTCTTGAGAATTAATGATTCTAAGACAGATGACATACTGCAGGTTAAGTTATATTCCTCGTTAAATTACACTCCTCACTACAACTATATTTTTGAACATTTATCATATCCTTATGCCTTAAGCTATTTGTCCCCATAAAAACGTACCATAAACATTGAAATGAATCTTACACTTTGATTTATGCCTGAAGGAGGTGCAATAATATTTTCTAGACACTTGATCTATGACATAACTTATGTACGAACAATACCACTTATGACGTATATGCTAATAATTTTAAAACTGTTATTGTGATTTAACTGCCATATACCATACAATTAGCAAGTATATATGGACACCTTATCAAGTTTAATAATATTAAATATTGTCGAAAATTATGTCAGATTTAAAATATTAAGTAGCATTTCATACATTTTCTTAACCTAGATGGAAGGATGATTTCTTCAACGTAAGACAGTAGTTCATTGTAAGAGTTAACGCTGGATAACGGTGTTTGTATTTTCAATCTGTATCGCACCTTATGCAGCACGTGGGCTAAATGGCAAAGTTTAGGCATAGCTATTCTCCATATAAAAATGCAGGTCAGAAGAAGTGCAGACAGTCAGCAGCACCCGCCGCCTACTTACCACTTCACCGATTACTAAAAATTTGCTTCAAAAAAAGAGAAGAAAATTCCAACTGAATAAACTGCTCACATGAAGCCACGTTGGCTTATAAAAGTTATGGAGATCTGTTGTTACCAGCGTTGAACATGGGAAATTGCTTTTATCTTGTCTTATTCTTTTGATTTACACACGGCTAGTAGGTTTTGAAATTAAGAATTTTTCCAAGTATTTCCGAACCTTGTCAGTAATGATAGCGGTCTCTGCGCAGTAAAACCCCAAGCCCTGTTAGGATTTTATAGAATTTCTTCGTAAAGCAACTCTAGAACATCGTGAGGTTTTCACCTCACACCGAAATCTTTTATATAAAAGTTAGCTTGTTAAAAATTAGTATGCATTAAACAGACTTTATTACTGAATTGATGAAATATCAGGCGAACGTATGAGTGTTCAGAAAATGTAGAAGGTTATCTGTAGAGGCATATATATATATATATACACACATATTTTTCTCTTATGTAAACATTATTTCATAACTACGATCTGTTATTTTTTGTTAATTTTAAATCCAGCATAACATGTGGCAATTGCAATAAATGTTATTTAACTCCTGTGCTCAAGCTTCTTTTTTAATTTAATTAAATCTGCAAATAAAACTTTCTGAAACTGAATATGATGTAACAATTGGGCTTTAGATATATTTTTAAGAATATAAAATTGTATAATTAATTTAAACATAGACTCCTCAATTCGTGTTTAGTTTTTATGTTCTGCTATAAAAGTACCATTAGCTTGCCTAATAACTCTTAAACACCTTTCTTGTGATTTATTTGGTAATTAGTATGAAAAAGAACGAAGTATAATGACGATAATAGTTGTTAATTTTTCATGGTACATCAAGTTTCTTTTCTGGGAATACTTAAGTGAACTTGACATTTTCATCTTAGGTTTGCTTCTGTAATGAACGGGATCTAGGGAGAAAAAACAACTTTAACGTGGTTGATGAACACATTAGTGGAACAGCCACACCAGAGCTTAAGATGTACGATATGTATGCATTCATAGGTAACTATTATATATCGCAAGTTCCATAATAAATCATAGACAATCAGAAACTTTAATATTTGAATATTAAATACTGTTTCTCACTTTCCTTGGCCAGATGATTACTCGCAATCTGAGGGTCGTGGGTTCGAATCCCCGTCTCATCAAACATGCTCGTCCTTTCAGCCGTGGGGGCGTTATAATTTGACGGTCAATCCCATTATTCGTTGGTAAAAGAGTAGCCCAAGAATTGGGGTGGGTAGTGATGACTAGGTGCCTTCCCTCTTGTCTTTCACTGCTAAATTAGGGTCGGCTTGCGCAGATAGTCCTCGTGTAGCTTTGCGCGAAATTCAAATCAAACCAAACCTGACTTTTCTTTGTAGGACATTGTATGAGAGATAGAATTTCTTGTGTGTTCTCCTCCACAGAGCACTCGCAAGTGATTTGAAAAGATCCAAAGTACTCCATATTATTAAACGGACAAGATGTCACGCTTGATTTTGTATTTTGTAAAAATGAGAAAGTATTTTAAACACTGAATTCAGTTGCTGAATTGATTTCATTGACCAAGTATTGTTAACAAGAGTCATAGTTCACAAAAAAAGATACCCAGTAGCGAGTATGCTTTCCTTTTTCCTCACATTGATATGGTGGTTGAATCTGAGTGGAATATTTTGACATCGTTTCACGTGGGGTTCAAGAAAGTGTCAGAGGGGGTTTTGTGACATTTAAGTTAAAACTTCTTACTGGCCGGCTATCTCATGACTTTTAAGGTTTCTTACTTAAGTTTATGCCGTGATATTCCTAAAAGCATTATTATTTTTGAGACTTTTGTGCAAAGCCACTAGAGGCCCATCTGCGCTAGTTGTCCTAATTTAGAAGTGATAGATTATAGGGAAGGCAGCTAGTCAACATCACCCATCGACAACTCTTGGGTTATTATTTCACCGACGAAAAGTAGGACTGATCGTCACATTATATCGCCACCACGGCTGAAAGGGCGAGGATGTTGGATGAAGGGATTCGAACTCGTGACTTGAAGTTTTCGAGTCGAGCACCCTAAACACCAGGTCATGCCAGGTCCTCGAACAGCATGACATTGTGCTGTATAGGACGACGTTTTGGTTCGATTGCAATGGCGAAAGGTAGTATAGCTGGGTCCAATACTAAATCTGTGATTCTGCCTATTTGAATCAAAATAAGGTGCATTTTTTTCGTATTGATGTTTCCGTCTTAACTGTACTCTAAACAAAAACGGTCAAATTCAATCACATTACACTGAGCATATTATTCACTTATGATTCTCTTGAAACCAATGCATTACTAACTGATAAAGACATGGAACTTAAATTGCACAGACATCAAGTGACGTTACTGTTACAACAGTGATCAATAAAAGCACAAGCGAGCTATGAAATGCTGTGCGGAGCTAAAGCAGATTCTCTAACCCTAACGCCAGACTCATTAAATCTGTTTTTTTATCGTTTAATCACTAATTCAAAGAACTTATGTCTGAAAGCAAAGAAGAATATTTAAATCACATTACATATGGCAAAACCATTGCAGGCGCGGCCTTTTGCTCAATACCAGAGCTCATTAATGCGGCTAGGATACGACAGATGTAATGGTTGAGACGTCATTTACATCATGAACTGCATGAACAGCAATTAAATATTCTAGATTTTGTCTAGAAGCGTCTTCAGGCTGTCTAATGTACAGAACACTTGACAATCAGAAACTTTAATATTTGAATATTAAATACTGGTTCTGACTTTCTTTGGCCATGGCATGGACATATTATTAGGGCGCTCTACTCGAAACCTGAGAGTCACGGATTTGAATCACTGTCCCATCAAACATGCTCGCTCTTTCAGCCGTGGAAGCGTTATAATTTGACGGCCAATCCCACTATTCGTTGGTAGAAGAGTAGCCCAAGAATTGGCGATGGGTGGTGATAACTAGATGCCTTCCCTCTAGTCTTTCACTGCTAAATTAGGGACGGCTTGCGCAGATAGCCCTCATTTCCATTTCATACCCAGTTAGGTTTGGATTAGGTTCAAAGCTACTTGAGGGCTATCTGCGCTAGCCATCTCTAATCTAGCAGACAACACCATCCACCACCAACTCTTGGGCTACTTTCTTACCAATGAATAATGTGATTTACCGACACATTATAACGATACCACGGCTGAAAGGGTGAACATGTTTGGTGGGATGATAATTCGAACTCGTGACCCTCAGATTGCGAGTCGAGCGCCCTAACCACCTGGCCATGCCGGGCAAACTGACGTATAAAATCAGCCGAACCAGCCATGACTCATAATATGAAATATGAAATGTATATATAACTTATGACATACTGATTTTTTTAAAGGCATGCAAGTGCAATTTTACACATCGTATTAAATGTTTGGCTTTTTATTGTTTCAGTGTAGAATAGATGGATAGAATGTACACTTCGCAAATCGTAAAATACTGAGAGTATTTGTTCATAGAAATATCATATATTGCCCTGTAAACTTAATTGTTTCTATATTTTTGCTTTATTTCGATATTTATTTCTGTTATACTCTCCACATTCAGAACAGTATTTGACTGCTGACACTTGTCGAGAAAATATTATATTTATTTGTGGGCTTGCATGTTTTTTTATAAAGAATAATTACTTCCATTTTAACTGATTTCTAGATTATTACTTAAAATCTTTTTGATAACCTTGACGAATTCCCTTACGAGGTGACCAATAGAAATTAATACTATTTTATGCAAACTTACACGTTTCATGTATCTTTATTTCTTTGTTTGTTTAGAATTTTCGCTACAGTAGGGCTTTCTGCGCAAAGACGACCCTAATTTTGAACTGACAGATCAGAGAGGACATTCGTTTGTATGGCGTACATTGTGACCTGCACGGATTCTAGTCGAGAAGCGTGATCCGCCGGGCAATCTTTGAATCGTAGAAAACTAGTTGAGAGCTGTAAAGCAAACGGACACACAACTGAACTAGACCATATTCGAAGCGATAAATCAGTCTCAGATAAGAAAGGAACATTCTGGAATGATTACGCAGACATACAAGAAAGTTGTAACAGATTCCACCGGTGATGATCGCCCTGAGCAGAATAATTGAGAACCATTGGAATTTCGTCAGCCACAATGGGTACGTATCTTGTCTAAACACTAACACAGGGAAAAACAAATGAAAAAAACCTCTTCGTCACTGAGAAGAATTTATAGCTAAGAGTTTAAATTTTGTGGCCAGCGGAATTTAGAAGACAGAGTATTAGTTGGTGTATGGTAACATTCTTGAACAAACGAAAAAGAAACAATCTTACACATCTTTCTTATTCGGTAAGTAGTACCTCACAGGGAAGTTACACTGTTGTCTATTTACATGCATGTCTGTTTGAACCTGTGGTGCACTACAATGTTTAATGTTTGGTGATAGTGGCACATCGGGTTTCGTTTTTACCTGTACATGTGTGCATGTGTATATGGGTAAGGGTTATGAATGCCACAGAGAAAGGAAAAAGGTTCTGTCTTAGCAATTTAAGAACTACTGTTTTAAGTTGAATATTTCTCCATTGAGAGAGGTTATTTGGGATGTTATTTGCAATATCAGAAACAAACAGCTAGTATCTATTGTGATGCAGGAGTGAATGTTACTTTTTAAATCGTTCTTTTGGAAAGACGTATTTTTCATAAAATCAATTTTTTTTTCTATATGGACTGTTAAAAAGTTGATAAAAATTTATTTTCTTTTAAATCTAAATGATCTAAGATTTACAGAATTCTTACTGCTGAAACCGACATTGGCCATTCTCCAGTTTATATAAAACAGAACATCAACAGAATTCTTACTGCTGAAACCGACAAGGACCATTCTCCAGTTTATATAAAACAGAACATCAACAGAATCCTTACTGCTGAAACCAACAAGGGCCATTCTCCAGTTTATATAAAACAGAACATCATAATTTGATGACGAAGAACCCATTTTTTAGAAAATAAAAGTTTGGAGATGGATTGACGGGGAAATGAAAAAACTTTATTATAAATGTACGACGTTTCGACCCGAGGATGATATAATTTTATCGAAACGTCGCACATTTATAATAAAGTTTTCTTCATTACCCAATCAAAAACATCATAATGTTGTCACTTCTTCGGTGGCTAAGCGGTAAGTTTGAGGGCTTAAAATTCGGAATTCAATCCCTGCAGTTGGTACAGCCCAGCCCAGATAACCCATTGCGTTACTTTGTGCTTAACAATAAATAAACACAATATTGCCAAAACTAATTAATATGCGTAGCGTTCACCGTTGTTTCATACTTTTCACGCAAAGCTATACAAGGGCTGTCTGCGAATAGCAGTCCCTAATTTTGAACTCAAAAAACTAGAAGGAAGACTGCTAGTTAACAGTATCCACTGATAATTCTTTGGGAGTTTGCCATTGTTCTTATAATGCTCCCAAGCTCCAGATCAAATTTTTGCAGTAATATGACACAAAATCTGAATCCAGGAGTTCATAGTTCGGCCATCCTAGCCATTAGGTTACGCTTGGCTCCAGTGTTGATGGCAAATTAACCGTAAATAAGCCTTAACTCTAAGTTGCGGAAGTAACTCTGACAGTTCAGAAAACGTTATAAAACGAAAAATATTAAACTGCTTCGAGAAAGTTAAACATTATCAAACTGAGCAGTTTTTTTTATAAAACAAAGAAACAACTTCTATAACACTTAAGATTTTGACTACCTCGCCTAGCTGTAATTCTTCTAGAAGGGCGTGGCACTCACTGAATGGTAGGATACTCGCTCTACATCCCGTTGGGCGAGGTCGCTTAAAGGCCTAAGAGAGCGTTGAGATCATTGTAATTTTCATGTAAAAATACGAAAAAAAGAGTCGAGAAAATTCAAGTTTTGTTCAAAAGAGCACTTAATAGCATTTTTGTTTTGTAATTGATAAGATACTTTTGGTTGGTATATTTACATATATTTTTTTAAAATTAGAATAATAATTTTACTGAATGTTTTAGGTTTAAGAAATGTGAGTAGATATCATTTTAGACTTCAGATGGTTATTATTTTCACGGTCTTCTTTACCACTCGTTACTGGTTTGTAAAGCAGGATTGTGTTAAAGTATCAGTGAAAAGGCCTATTTTATAT
This sequence comes from Limulus polyphemus, assembly GCF_000517525.1. Lineage (NCBI taxonomy): Eukaryota > Metazoa > Arthropoda > Merostomata > Xiphosura > Limulidae > Limulus > Limulus polyphemus. The sequence goes on from NW_013666149.1 coordinate 277,575, forward strand.
GTGCCTCAAAACGCTAGCGTCCAAACGTGATATTTCAACGTATTTTCACAGTCTTCTTTACCACTCGTTACTGGTTTGTAAAGCAGGATTGTGTTCAAGTATCAGTGAAGAGGCCTATTTTATATGTGCCTCAAAACGCTAGCGTCCAAACGTGATATTTCAACGTATTGCCAAGGCCTAAGGTAAAATTCTATGTATATTCTAAAATGTCAAATAATAAATTAGTTTCAGCGTCTTCTAAAACATGAAGTTTATTAGCAAATGATAATGGTAATATTCTTAAAGGTAGTTTTGGAACTTCTGAATAAAATTCCTGAAAATGTATGTAGCAGATTTAGTGTGAAGTGACAACAACCCAAACATGCAGATTGTAACGGTTGTATGCTTTAATTGGACTGATGCTAACAAAACATGTAAGCTTGCAATTCTTCAAGATAATTTAACATGACAGAAGTAAATAACCTGCCTATAAAAAATATAGCTGCTATATACTGCTAAGCTGAAAATGTTTCAACCGAATGATTTGGGAACGTCCACCATGTCTGCTGTATTTAGTAAGTATTTTAATAATTCAATTCGAAACACCCGTTTCAGAATATTATTCATAAGCCAAGAAATAGGTTCAAAAATTGATATAGTGATAAAATAGACCGAAAACGTCAATTATTCAGCATAGATATATATATTTGTGAATAAAATATTATGATTATCGACGAAAGATCCAAGGAGTTCTTGCTGATATACGTAGATTTACTTATTTTGCTGAATACTTGAGGCTTTAAGAAGTAAACATTACACATCACGTATGTAACAGCAGCGTCAGAGGAGCGAGCTTAAGATGGGTTTCCAATTATATAGCTAACAAGTATCCTGGAAAAGTTTCATTTTTACATTAAAAATATAGTATCTTAATAATATAATGTGATATGTTTGTACGTTTTAAGAGCAAAATTATTGTCTTCAAAAGATGTCAAGCGAGATCGTGAGAGTTAAGAGATTTTATATTTTCTGAAAACAATATAAAAGTTTCAAACTTAAGTTATTTTTAGCTTATTAATAGAATGAGGTAATGCATTTTGAGAGTATTAGGCTTACAAAGAACGCGTATTTGTTTCGAAATACTATCTATAAGGTCGTCAAGAAATTAATGTCGTGTTTTAGAACACTTTCATTACCCCCCCCCCCAAAAAAAAAACACGTACATCACGTAAAAAACCGCCTAAACGTCACGTTAGTGTAGCCTAAATATTCTGTAAAGTTTAGTATACTCTAATCTCTTATAGTGATGGCACACGATGAGACACATTCGGCATGTAATGCTGTTTGAATACAAGAAGGGAACAACGCCTCTGTAGCCACAAAAAATATCAAAGAAGTTTATGGAAATATTTTGAACGTTCGTAAGTGTCAACGATGGTTCAGCAAATTCCATTCAGGTGACTTTAGCCTTAAAAACAGTGATGGCAGGGGCTGACATGTTGGAATTAATATTGATGCTCTGAAGACGCTTGTTGAGTCTAACCCAAGGCAACACACTCGTGAAATGGCCCTGAAATTGCATGTCTCTCATAAAACAACACGTAAACACCTAAGGAA
>NW_013666149.1:280027-282963 GCF_000517525.1 Limulus polyphemus
TTTTTCATTTAAAATAGCGACATTAATTTCTTGACGACCTAATATATAAAATAGCTAGCGGTGGCTCAGCGATAATCTGAGGGTTTACAACGCTAAAAGTCGGGTTTCGATACTCGCGGCGGTCAAGCACAGATAGCCAGCTCATTGTACAGTTTTGTATTTAACAATAAAGAAACAGTAATATACGAAGAGGCATTATAATACCACCACTTTAAACATGTGTTTTGGTGGTGACACAACTCGACACTTTAAATAGAAGTTATTTATACGATGATATTTATGAGCCTGAAAGAAATGTCAAAAAATTTGGAGAAAACTAATACATATGTGTATTAGTTCAAATATTGGTAAATGAAACTAGCCGTGCATGAGAAGCTTCTAAAAAAAACAGCAGATCAATGAAACTATAAACTCCAGATTTTTATGCTTCATTCCCATCAATCTGTAAAATATCTCATAAAAAGAGAATTTGTAAGTTGATAAGACATATTTCAAGTGCCTATGTGCGTAAATTATAAAATCGTTAAGGGTCTTTCAGTTGTTTCCCTCTGGGGGAAAGCTCAAGTGACTGTGATGTAAATGATCTAATCTATATTGAGGAATTTATTTTTCATAGTCATATATATAACTTATTGATTGACGCTTTGCATTCAAGTCACTTATTTTCTTTTTAAGTTTCGCAAATGATTAATGTAAAATGTAACAGCACACTAGTTGAAGGAAAGATTATTTTTCGTGTAATGTAACAACTGTTTACAGAGGTTTATCCACCAGATAATGAAAGCGGGAAGCCAAAAAGTATGAAAATTTGGCATATTCATCAAATATGAAGTCTACAACTTAACATAAAAACTACACCAACTAAAAGTCAACAAAAGAAATGTATAAACATATATTTGGACACATTATCCCCCCCCCCAACACACACCAGTAATAAAAAAATGTACAACTCACAAGTAAATATTTCTTGGTTTATTTATTAAATAAATAAAATTTACATTGGATAGATACGCCAAACAAATAACGAAAACAGTAAACTTAGCACACACACCAGCTAACAAAAATATATAACCTACAGTAAAAGATGTATTGGTATATTTATGAAATAAAAGAAATTTTCATAGGATTGATACACTAAGCAACTAATGAAAACAGTAAAATTAACATACACGATTAAGAAGTGCTTCTTGTACTGACAGGTAATATGATCTTCTTAAATTACTTGATACGAATATGGATAATAATGTTAACAAATACGAGTCAGATAACATAAGATGCAAATGAACAAAGTGCTATTTAATAGACATACCTTTTGTGTGTATTTAATACAGAACTTAAAACAGTGTACTTAGAAATACGCAGAGAAAACACAAACTTGCCTAAAAGTATGTTTCTCATGCCTACTGAATGTTATAAGCATGTAGTTGACAGTTTTTTGAAGAAATACAACATAATAGAACACAAATCAGCCGCGTTCTATGAATTGCTATGATTCTCTACAATGAAACATTAAGCCACGCACGGCCCAATAGTTAGCGTGCCGAACTGTAGAGGTGAGGTTCGCCTCTTGTTATCACACAAAAAAATAAATAACTATAGTGTTGCGTAATTTGGGGCTATGGTGAGTTATAAGAGTGACAGCCAAATCCCACTATTCGGGCTGACAAGAGTAACCCAAGAATTGGCAGTGGGTTGTGTTGATTAGCTGCCTTTCATCTACTCTATCATTTCTTTACTTGTTTGTTTGTTATTAAGCACAAAACTACACACTGGGTTAGCTCTGCTATGCTCAAAGCGATTACTGACACACGATTTTTAGCGTTATAAGTCATCAGACTTGCCGCTGAGCCACAGAAGGACAGTCTATTACTTTTAAATTAGAGACGCTTAACACCGATAGTTCTCGTGTAGCTGTGCGCGAAATTCATTATAAAAGATTATTAGCAGCCATATTTTCCGATTTTTTACGGAAGTAATTACAGTATAAAATCATAGTACTAAAGATGTAACTGTATGTTACATTTGGAAAATTTAAACGGAAACTTGATACACACTTTAGTATTTTTGCCAATACATCATTCACATAACTCAATCTGCAGACATTCTTTCCTATAATTGTAATGATTGTACAAAAAAAACACATAAAAAACATATGATTTGCCATAATTCATGGGCGTAAAATATTTTTGTTTTTTTGCCACAGATAACTTCTAAACAATTTATAAACATCCAAAAGATTGATACGACAATCATAAATCACGTGGACTCGCGAAGACGCTCAATTTTGGGGACATTAATCCTTCCTTGAACGTGCTGCTGTTATAAGAATGTATGTAATGTGGTTTGGTTTGTTTGGAAGTTCGCGCAAAGCTACACGAGGGCTATCTGCGCTAGCCGTCCTTAATTTAGTAGTGAAAGGCTAGAGGGAAGGCAACTAGTCAGCACCACCCACCGCCAACTATTGGGCTACTCTTTTACCAACGAATAGTGAGATTGACCGTCACCATTATAACGCCCCCACGGCTGAAAGGGCGAGCATGTTTGGTGTGACGGGGATTCGAACCCGCGACCCTCTGATTGCGAATCGAGCGCCCTAACCACCTGGCCATGCCGGGCCGTGTCTACAGTTCACTGCCGTGCATGTTTCCCTGTTACTTTGCATTCATTCACAAACAAAATTCATTGGTGTACATGTTACTGCATTGCTCTAATGGCAAACAAAACATTCTACTCCTCAATCCATTTCTATACAATTAAAAAATTCATTATTTGTCTTATTGACTAGCTTTTCCACACGATGTTAAATAATATCTATGTATAAGGAATGTCAGTAGTTGATCTAAAGCTATGTTCAGTTTTTTAGATAGAGAAGACACTGGATGTTGTAATTTTCTTTGTGTTTATCTGTAATATGTTAAGTTTTTGACAGAGAAAAC
>NW_013666149.1:283813-286347 GCF_000517525.1 Limulus polyphemus
CAATACCCGTGGTGGGCAGAGCACAGATAACCCTTGTGTAGCTTTGTGCATAATTAAAAACAAATAAAGAAACCATCCACCACTATAGATGTAGTCAAAGACGTCTCTCCAGTCACGTCTAGTGTATTATCATTCCCCAATATAATGGCAATGTTAACTGTCTGGAGTGGAAACAACATTCAGAGTAAAATCAACCAGCATCCTAGCAACGTCTGTATCAGCCATGAACTCTATCGCGAGAGTTTATGTACATTTTCAGGCACTTAACAAGCACTACCAAGCCCTGAGAGAGCTGGGCTAAACACCAAATCTTTCAGTACGAGCTGTCTGTTGCATCTTCTCTCCTCCTCCCTACAATCCTTGGGTTTCATTAGTTTTCCGTAGTCGAAATAGCAGCAGACAGCTTGCTGTTGAACTTCCTGCACCTGCTTTGTAGTTGGTGAAAAGTGGTATCCTTGCTTATCTTGCCCATGGCAAGGTATGACCCGTTCACTTTGAAGTGACCCAGATACCTACATTCAAAACAGATGCTTTGGACCTCTCCTCTAGAACAACGTCTGAGCAGGGGTATTATTAGCATTAACTGTGGCAAAAACATCACGGGAAAACAAGGGAAGACATGTTCACTTACTAAAAGCCATTGGGGCCGTGTCACAGCATCTAGATGTATTGGTTGCTGATTTGCCCTCGGAAAGCTCGATCTCAGCGTGGTGAAGTCACTTGAAGGGAGCAGTCTGTCAGTGGTACAGCCATTGCACCTTCTTATGCGAGGTTCATTCTCTCTTGAAACTTGTCTGAAGTCACGATTTCAAATCTCAGAGCTGCAGAAACCGTACCCATTAGGGTTAGAATGGCTATTACACCAAGTAATGCCTCATCAGAACGAGAATATCTCTCAGGATATCCTCTCGATCTTCCGAAACCATTGTTGTATCCACCACAAACAATTAACGCTGTCAACAAACTATTTCTACTTTCATTTGTCAGACTAATGTAGGGTGAGATCAGCTGAAGGAACAATTCATTTTACGCTCACTGATTTAAACCACATAAAATTGAAGAAATCATACAAAAGTGACATAGAAAATAACGAACACCAAAAGTAATATTAATAATATTTCATATAACATTTACCAGAGCTCCAATCGGAACTTTCGAGCAAAGACTTAGTACCAATTCTTTTAGTGAAGACGAAATAAATCACAATAACACTTCCAATTAATTAGTTTTTATCACTCTGATGTTTTGATCTAAAAGCTGCAGAGCTTTAAATGTTTTATGAAACGAAAGGTTTGTATAAAGACTGCTTTATATATATATATATATATGTATTAGGTATCGCGTAGAGCTGAAATGTTCTATGGTTTACAAAGGTCTAAGAAATACATTTACCAATAAATATAAAACTGTGTGGTTGTTATCTCTGTGATAAAATACTGTTTGCTAAAGTTGAAGTAAGGTCTGATTGAGGATCATACAAGTTCATCATAACAAACATATTCTAAGTAAAAACAACAAAGGAAAAATGTTGTTTTTTTTCAATTAGTGTAATAAAGGGCCGGCTATATCATAGCTTTTGAACTATTTTAAAGATAGGTCGGCGAAGAAGCAATCAGCAAATTCTGTTGATTTTGTTTATGTAACAAAAGCCAAACTTTACTCCACGTCTTGTAAATTTCTTGTACCATTGTCCTTAGCTGTGTGAGGGTATGTATGATAAAAGTTATTTATATGACGCAGGGCTACGTGTTACAGATAATTGTGTGAGGGTATGTTTGATAAAAGTTATTTATATGACGCAGGGCTACGTGTTACAGATAATTGCAGGGCTACGTGTTACAGATAATTGTGTGAGGGTATGTTTGATAAAAGTTATTTATATGACGCAGGGCTACGTGTTACAGATAATTACTGGGCTACGTGTTACAGATAATTGCAGGGCTACGTGTTACAGATAATTGCTGGGCTACGTGTTACAGATAATTGCAGGGCTACGTGTTACAGATAATTGCAGGGCTACGTGTTACAGATAATTGTGTGAGGGAATGTATGATAAAAGTTATTTATATGACGCAGGGCTACGTGTTACAGATAATTGCTGGGCTACGTGTTACAGATAATTGTAGGGCTACGTGTTACAGATAATTGTGTGAGGGTATGTATGATAAAAGTTATTTATATGACGCAGGGCTACGTGTTACAGATAATTGCTGGACTACGTGTTACAGATAATTGCTTAAACATTTACTTATATCATCAGTACCGAAACTATTATAACCCAATAACCCATGTTGATCAAATTGTAGCTTGAACTCGATCTCCCTTGAACTCAGACTTTGAGATTAAACAATATTAAGTTTATTTATTATACCTGCTATTTTGCGGCTATATAATGTGAATAACTAAACTGTGACCAATGACACTTTTTATTCACTTCACCATCTTAGTGTATTAGGTTTTTCTCTATAGTGTATTTAAGAAGCTACGTTCACTAGTAATTATTGTGTTTAATTTATTTATTATCTATTTTATAC
>NW_013666149.1:286372-288158 GCF_000517525.1 Limulus polyphemus
AAGTTATAGTAACGTACGTACGGTATAACGTAGTTACGTTAAGTATAAGGTTAAGTCTAGGTCGTAACGTGTTACTAAGTATAAGTTAGACTAGGGTCTACGTGTTATAGATAATTGTGTGAGGGTATGTATGATAAAAGTTATTTATATGACTCAGGGCTACGTGTTACAGATAATTGCAGGGCTACGTGTTACAGATAATTGCTGGGCTACGTGTTACAGATAATTGCAGGGCTACGTGTTACAGATAATTGCTGGGCTATGTCTTACAGATAATTGCTGGGCTACGTGTTACAGATAATTGCAGGGCTACGTGTTACAGATAATTGTGTGAGGGAATGTATGATAAAAGTTATTTATATGACGCAGGGCTACGTGTTACAGATAATTGCTGGGCTACGTGTTACAGATAATTGCCGAAACTATTATAACCCAATAACCCATGTTGATCAAGTCGTAGCTTGAACTCGATCTCCCTTGAACTCAGACTTTGAGATTAAACAATATTAAGTGTATTTATTATACCTGCTATTTTGCGGCTATATAATGTGAAGAACTAAACTGTGACCAATGACACTTTTTATTCACTTCACCAATCTAGTGTATAGGTTTTTCTCATAGTGATTATGAAGCACGTTCATACCAATAATATGTTTGATTATTTATTATCATTTATTAACTCATTCTTACCTTTCTTCAGTCTCTGCGTGGTCTTGATTTCCATATTTAAACTTCCTTCGCTTAATTTCATTGGCTTGTTGAAAGACTAATTGTCTTCACCATCAGGCTATTATGTTGCAAGCCCTGAAATTGACAGGTTAAGTATACTCCAAGCATTTAACTTCAGTACGGCTAAAGTTTTGGGATTAATATTAAAAGTGCATTAACTGATGTTTTTAACCGATTATTTCATTAACCACCAAAAATCAATTACAAGAGAACTATAGAAACCAACACAGGCTTAATTGCATCGATAATCAATATACATTTAGACCCCCTTCGAGTAAAGGATATAATATAAAAACATAGCCATACTTCTGCTAATTAACCAACAAATTAAATGGGAAACAGGTGTCTACTCACTTACGGAATTTTTTTACCGGCGTTTCGCATCTGCATTCCCATTAAATTACTGATCCGAAGACAGAATTTGCTTCTGGAAATGTAAGCCCTGACAATAACTTGAGATAATTTTCGGTCAACAGTGCTCCGAAATTCTGCACAAGAGAAAATTTGTATGGTTTACTTTTAAAATAAACGAAAATTACCCATGATGGCAAGTGAAAAAAATAGCTTTGAAATCTTTCTTAAATGAAGCAATTCAAACTCCTGATCGCCTCGCTTCATCTTATTCAAACCTGACTAATAGGTTATACTAAAATAAAAACACGATAAGACCGAATCATAACAGTTCACTAACCATCACTGCGAACACTAGAGAACACTTAACTTTGTGTGGACTTAAAGACAGAACATTTCATGAGCTGTTAGAGGTAAACGTGTTAAAATTATGTAACTTCAGTTAATGAAGAACTTCGATACTTTTAAGGGTCGTTGTCTTTATTCCCATGAATTAACACCATACAAGCGTTTATGGGCATAAAGGGCTGAAACTGCTGCATTTTCTCTGCCCAAACTGTTACACTCTGGCTCCAAACTAGGCCTTCTTAAGAAAGTCAATTAGGAAAAAATATTTGTATCAAAGTAAGTCATTGGGAGGCTTTGTTTGTTTGTTTGTAATTTAGCACAAAGCTACACAATGGGGTATCTGTGTTCTGCCCACAAC
>NW_013666149.1:288179-293106 GCF_000517525.1 Limulus polyphemus
GGGGGGGGGGGCGTTGGGAGGCAAGCAAAGTTTAATACTTAATTTTTCGAGAATAAATGAAACTCTGCTGTCAGGGTTTATATACCGAAACATTAAAGTTAGATAACAGTTTTTAGGCCAAATTGCACAAAATAACTTGCATAGTGTCTTCATAAAGCTAAGCGCCCCCCAGTTGCACAAACAATCATAAAGCTGGCAAGTATTGTTGAGCTAAGAGAACATGTAGAACATAAACAAACATAGCAATGTCGTTCTTATCTTAAAATTCGATTTTGAAGACGATCACATTATAAAGATTCTAGTCACCTAACTGCGAACAGAGAACTTTGTTATAAGAAAATCTAATCATGAAAAATCTATTTATGTAGTGAAGGGTTCTTTAAATCTCTCGAAAATTGGCTTACTGCGAGAAACTACAACGACATCAAATACCATCAATCTTCCGGGCACTAAGAACTAAAACTGAATAACCTATCAGGACAACATTTCAAAAGACATTCTTGAAGAAGAATAAAATTCTTCCATTTTACTTCTTGCTCTAAAATCTTTCGGGTTTTAAATGTAAATTTAAGTATTAAAAACAATTCATTAAGAATATTACTTCCTCAACATTCCACCAGGAAGAGCTAGAATTAGAAAATCTAAAAAACGGCAAACGATAGCATCCTCACTGATTTACCAAAACTCAGAAAAAATCATTAAATACATTACATGAAATTAGTAATTGTCGTACTAGGCGAATACAATCTGTAGGAATTCTATCTATTTATCTATTCGCCCTTCGCGATTTAAATAGTTAACTACTTATATTTATAGATAAGTAGATATTAAAGATATGTTTTCTTGTACGTCGTCTAATCTTTGATAACTTTCAAAATGTTTCTGAACAGATATAAAACGTAAAAAAATACTTGAAAATGTAACTAATTTCCCTATATTATATATAGAGGTCTTAAAAATTGAGTGATTGGCAGACTCTTCACAGGCTAATAAAAAATAATTTTCTACAAAAATGCACGCCTTCCGATAGCTAAAAAATAAGTTTAAAGTTTATAGCGCTAAAATTTGTGATTTGATCCTTTTCCTGTGGTGGATAAGCAGCTTTAAGTTTAACAACAAATATATATATAATAGTTATTTTAAACAAACACAGTAAACTTCCCCAAAAGTTAGAAACCAAATTTTATCTAATTACTCTCTTCAAATACACATTTCAAGTCACACTTTGTCATTCGCTTATTCTATTTATAAAGACAATCGCTCTACAAGCACCACCATACTGTCCTTAGTTATCTTAATAAAGATTAATTTAAAGCAGCAACACACAACAAAGTCATCACTTCATAATTCAAATAAGTGTAAATAGTTTAAGCAAATAACATCATCGTCTGATTTTTTTGTTGGTATTGTTTATTTGATCATTTTTTCGAAATCAGTTCAAATCATGGTAGTTTTGAATCGTCTAAGCTTTCTTTATTATGAATAAGGTTCTTGTTTTTTATACTTTCATTGAGAAAATTATTTGACATTTTGCTCAATTCACATGTTTTGTTTTAGTATTTAGCTGTTGTTTATCCCCATCTCTATATTTATACCATATCGTCCATATAAGTTAAAATATGAAATAAATTTTAGCTAATCTGTGAGAATTATCTCATATGTTCTTCAAGAGACGAGCGAAAGGCTGGGGAAAATATTGTTCATTTGAAGTGTTATGGAACAGACATGTTTTAATAAGTTCCCTTGGACTTCAATGCGTTCTTTCTGGTCACTGACTATGACATATTACTAAACATTTTGGTAGACAGGTACTGTGGTTGCTAAATGTGCATTTACTACTTGCGCTAGTGGTGTAAACAGTTTCATTGTATGTTATGTTTCCGATAATTGTTTCAAGCGTCTGCAGATATTTTTAGCTTTGCTGAGTCACTCACAAGATATATAGGGGATGTATTTGAAATATCTTTTGTTCTAATAGCGTTGATGGTGAAGTAGTTATATGATAAGAAACGTTGAAAAATTATAACATTTAACATTCTATGAATTATTTGTTACACTAGTGGGGGATTTCAGTAACTTACAGTCTAGCGTATTAACTGTTCCCAGCTCACTTGATGAAATCTTGAGAACATTGTTGGTCAATAATACTTTTTTGTCTTTTTTGTTTGTATGGAAAATATAACATGACCAAATAAACCGACCAAGGTACCAGATAAACCGGTCAAGGTATCAGCTAAACCAATCAATGTACGATGACGCTCCCACAGCTAAAAGGGCGAGCATGTTTGGTGGGACGAGGAGTCGAACCCGCGACCTTCAGATTGCAAGTCAAGTGCCCTAACCACCTGGCCATGCCGGGTCATCATTTTCATAACTATCCTGAACGTTTGGGAAAATGTATTAAATATTCTTTATTATGCAAACCTTGACTGGTTTATCTGATACCTTGACTGGTTTATCTGGTACCTTGACTGGTTTATCTGATACCTTGAATGGTTTATCTGGTACCTTGACTGGTTTATCTGGTACCTTGATTGGTTTATCTGGTATCTTGGGTGGTTTATCTAGTCCCTTGGGTGGTTTATCTAATGTGATGGTCAATCCCACTGTTCGTTGGTAAAAGAGAAGCCTAAGAGTTGGCGGTGTGAGGTGATGAGTAGCTGCCTTCCCTCTAGTCTTTCATTGCTAAATTAGAGACGGCTAGCGCAGAAAGCCCTCGTGTAGCTTAGTGTGAAATTAAAATACAAACAAACAAACGAAAATGATTTTAATAGAAACATATATTAGCCATTAACATATGGTGTATGTATGAACTGTTTGAAGACGTTAAACAAAATCAACTAATTTTGTGCTGTAGTGTTTGATAAATCAGAGATTATTCTAGTTCCTTAATAGAATGGTTATTGGAAATACTTTTGGTTTTACATTCTTAAGCGACATTTTTGTTTGATAAATCAGTTAATAATTCTAAGGGGGGATAGGTGTATGAAAGCAAGCAAATAAAAACTATATTACTGATATCAATCAAGTACTTAATATGAAAAATGCGGAAATATGGATTGGTGCCACATACTTTATAAAAATATGAATTAAATTTCAAAAGATGAAAGAAGACAAAACCACAATTTTTTTTTACACAAATGCACAGTTCAGGCTATTAAGCTAAACATATATGAACGTTTCTTTAGCCTAATTTCCTATTACTTCTTGAAGTGATTTTAACTTATGGAGATAAAATGTAATATAATATGCCAAGATTGTTCAATAACAATAAAACATGGATGAAGGAAATGTTAAAGCAGGCTTAAGACAGTGACTGCTTACCGTTTTTAAGGATTGTTTTTACATCACCCATTATCCACCTTGATTGCTGAATTTGTGCAAGTTTTGGAGGCTAGAAGGATCATGGAAGTTGAATGTTTCATATGCTATAGTCAAAACCTTTCTTAAGCTTATCCGGAAAAAAAGTTTATCCTAATTTGATTATTCACAGCCATTTTTTAGAAGTAGATTTATGTTTTGGTTTCTGAGAGCTTATTTTATCCTAATTTGATTATTCACAGCCATTTTTCAACTGTGAGAAGGAGATTTATGTTTTGGTTTCTGAGAGCTTATTAGTTTTAATTAATTAAATTAATTTTGCATAATCTACACGGAACTGCTCCAGATAGTGCTAGTTAATACCTATATAAAATTTTCCAGTTAACGTTAAACTGAAACTATAATAATAATCACTTGAAAATGCCTGAAAATCTGACCTCATATATCTTTATTAGGCTAACTTGCATTGTTATTAAAGACATAGTCCTTCTTTCTCTCTGTAAACTCTATAGAATTGGTTTATTATTAAAAACATAGTCCTCCTTTCTCCCTTTAAACTCTATAGAATTGGTTTATTATTAAAAACATCGTTCTTCTTTCTCCCTTTAAACTCTATAGAATTGGTTTATTATTAAAAACATCGTTCTTCTTTCTTCCTGTAAACTCTATAGAATTGGTTTATTATTAAAAACATCGTTCTTCTTTCTCTCTGTAAACTCTATAGAATTGGTTTATTATTAAAAACATAGTCCTTCTTTCTCTCTGTAAACTCTATAGAATTGGTTTATTATTAAAAACATAGTTCTTCTTTCTCCCTTTAAACTCTATAGAATTGGTTTATTATTAAAAACATCGTTCTTCTTTCTTCCTGTAAGCTCTATAGAATTGGTTTATTATTAAAAACATAGTCCTCCTTTCTCCCTTTAAACTCTATAGAATTGGTTTATTATTAAACATATAGTCCTCCTTTCTTCCTGTAAACTCTATAGAATTGGTTTACTGATCAAACTTCTCTCACTACGAGTAATATTTTAAAGAGGATTCACTTTGACTCATTATCAGTTACCAACACCTTGTTTTGGTTCTCCTTTTAACATCTTACATCATAATAGCGTCCACGTTTTAAGTATGAAACTTAAGGTGCAGAATGTCTGTCGTATTTGGTGTTCGGCACTAATAACCATAAACAGGAAGATCCACAATAGGAGTAAGTCTGTAATTGTGTAAATACTGGTTATATTAAAAGTGATATAGCTTAGTTCTTAATTATAAGTTAAAATATGTCTCTAACAGTTTATTTCATGGATTCGTACTTAATTACAACGCATTCGTATAAATAACTACTCATAAGAGGTTATAAGATGTATTATTATTTGTGACGATTTTACTATTATATATATCTATTTTTAAGTTAACTTTATATTTAGCAATGTACATAACTTATACTGTTAAATCTACATTGCGAAATTCCTGCCTATTCATTAAACTTGTAGAATCAACAACATATGTGTGCGTGCATAAACACTGGGGTATCGCTTATATTGTTTCGTAAGCTGAAATTTCGAGAAACTCTCCCCACGCCTATATATATATATATATATATATA
>NW_013666149.1:293869-314747 GCF_000517525.1 Limulus polyphemus
TGTGTTATTGTTTGTATATTAAAATATACTTGTATTTAAAAAAAAATATGTGTATCAAAGTGTCATAGTGTCATAGATTGAATACATATCGACATTTATTTAATTTCTAAATCTAAATTATCATTTTACTCAGTTTCAGGCTATTCGAAATTATAATACGTTACGTAACAAATTGGAGACTTGTCCGGGATAAATTGTAATACGTAACATATAATATATGCAGGAAAATGTTTATCATTATGTTCACAGAAAATGGTTAGTTTTCATTTGCCAACACATTGAAAAAATTGCTTCATCTGTTTCTTTTGAAATTGATGAAGGTAATAAATATTTTTTATACTAGTAATAAAAAATTGCTTTAGATACTATAAAGAGTCTCTTATCATTAATGTCATGACTTTACATCAGAGGTGTCACAAATTTAAAGACTCAAAATGACAATACTTTTTAGCCTTTATTTTTTGAATCTACATTGCTTAAAACGTGATACACTTATAGCACTATGAAATGTATGTATAATATGAAGAATAACTGTTTAACCATCAGGAACAATAACAGATAAAAAATAAACAAAAAACGAATTATACGGATAGGAGAAGGACGGGGATTTCGAAATTTCTGTAAAAATAAACAAAAAACGAATTATACGGATAGGAGAAGACGGGGATTTCGAAATTCCTGATCGGTTCTGATTGAGAGACACCCTTAACCTCAGTCATGAATTACTCATCAAATAAAGTTTACTGATACTGAATGAACAACCAGACTTAAACAACAGCTTTAGCTCCTTTTAACTACCTTTATTTTTAAATAAATAATTATTTTTTTTCCCATACACATATGAACTCTAGCTTATCTTGTGTCATAAATCTGTTAAATATTGTTTTACTTCATTTTTTACTTTTTTGATATACTTGATACTCTTCCAATTTGGAAGAACTTTTCATTTTACTGTTTCCTAGAAACATAACTTGGCAACATGGCTGAGCAATGTTGACCTGCTTGTGAAAAAGAATTAATTTTTTTCCATTTTTGGTTAGTAATCAGGGATTTATTTATTGAAATATGACTGTGACACACACACGGAAACAAGTGTTTACTGCTGAATTATGAATAGTGACACACGCCATTCGGTAAGTTAGAAGCAGAAGTACAACAGAAACAATTTAAAACTCATTTAATCAGTGAGAGACTCACAGCATTCTAGAAATTGATCTTAAGATGGTTAAAGTATCAGCCAGGCAATCTCGGGTTCGAGTCCTGCCAATTTCCAATTTTCACTTTTTCATAAACAAATAACATCACGGGACGTTGTGATAGCACTAACATTTCTATAATTTAAATATATGCTTGGCCAACAGAGTATATTATCTTCAGATAATAACATTAATTAGATATATGCTAAATCGCGCTATCATTAATATTCCTTACCCAATTTAATTAACATTAAAACAATAGTGTTGTTCAGGGCGTACAGAAAAATACACTGAATGTGAGAGCTTTGTAAAAGAAATCGTTTATTTACTTTGAACTGATAACATAAACAGTTTACATCAAACATTTCTACGTTGACTCACACAGTGTCTTAGAAACGAAAATCTGGAATCCATCTAAACCACAAATATTTAATGATGCAATTGCTAAAGGTTTTAGAATGATAAACTGAAAAAAAATTTTAGTTAACACGGTACAGTAGAATTTGTAAGGAAACTGGATGAAGATATTATACCTGTACCCTTTTTTTTTGGTTGGCGTGGTCCCTTAGTACAGAACAAACTTGTATAAAACCAAGTAACCATATAGTTTACAAGTACCAATATTTTTTTTTACAATTAATTATGAGAATTATTCCCAGTCGGCCACACTACCTATTTTTTTTCTAAATTGTTCACAACTCTACATTTCATGAAACTTTGAGGAATACTATCATTACTCAGGTTACTTCTACAGAACATATCCAAAGTTAATCTATTAAGAAAACATATCTTATGAAACACAAGAAAAAAAGAAACAACATACTAAATGTGATCTTTCGGAAGAATATATTGTTTCAATTTATCATTTTTTGTACAACGATTTTCAGAAAAATACACTAACGTCACATATTTAGTGACTAACTACACGCACACATTTCATGTGCAATTTGAAAAGTTGTCGTCAAATATTGAAGTTTCTGCTTTCGACGGCTTATGGCATTTTTATGTTAATTCGAATCTTTTAATAGCTGATATGGTGCCATTATTATGCACCCTATTACGCTATTTTTGTAAAGAAAATCCCAAAGACATAAAAAATCTCCCTATTTCTTACATGAAAAAATCAATCTTTCTCTCCTACTAATCCGTATACTTCATTCGGCTTACATACAAAAAAATTATTTCTTAAAATGAAGCATATTAAAAATAAAAGAAACTTTGTTTGTTTTGCTCACCTGAAAGATACTGATTTTAATGAAAAGCGGTACTCAATTATAACAAATATATCTCGATGATATTTTACTGAGTAATTTTACTTTGAAGTTCATGTAAGAAACAATAGATTGCAGCCACAGAACAATCCAGAATATACTGTTATGAACAAATCAACTCGCGAGTATTGTACGGCTAATTTATACAACTTTAGAGGTAAGATGAAAACAAAAGAAAAGTTAAAACCTCTTTATGCTAAACTTGTCATTTCTTGTGTTATCCTCGTTTTGGTGTAATTCTTTTTTTCGTACAAAACAGAACTTGTCTGCCTGTCGCTTGTTAAGCTGTACTGCGATTAAATAATTATATAAAACATTACAATGGATACATTTCTTTATTCAAATCACGAGGATATAGGGAAAAGGTGAAAGCTAAAATAACCTTGAAAAGAAGAAACTGAGATGTTTAACTGAAGGGAAAATGTGGTCAATATAGAGTAGTATAGACCAATTCAATTGAAGCCTACCGGTTATCATATAAACCTCTATAAAAATCAGGGCCTGTTGATTGTTCGTTTTCCCCCACAACAAATTCTCTAGGCATTGAATTTACAGATCCCCGCCGCCCTGAAGAACTATGAGTCCCATAATGTATGTTTGTTAGAAGTTAAGCAAGGGAAGATTCCACGTATGACCAAAATTTACAATTTTCCGTGCATAGCCCCCTCGCTCCCATCACGAATGGGGGCGAAGAGGTACAATCTATTCTGAACGCCACCGGTTGTCTCCCGAGGTTTCCTCGAGAGATCTCAAATCGAAACAACTGCCATGATTTGACGTGATTAGAAAGGCATGCTGATCCGTAGACGGAAGGTTTTCGAAATATCGTCCTTTCTACCCAAGCTACCTTTGTAGTTTAGTTCTTCAATATTTTATCCACAAGTGTCACTTTACTGTCCCATTTCACTTATGTTTGTTCATCAAAAATACTTAGCCTAAATCGTCTACAAAATAATAATATTTTTGGACAATATGTAATGAAATGAAAGTTATTTTATTTGTGTGCGTACTTTGAACATGATAAGCTTAACAATAATGTTCATTAAATAAGAATTTGCGTCACCAGTGTATATTTTTACACGGCCTATCGTTGTCGTTTGATGTCTTTCTATAGAATAATATTTTTGTAACTTTCAAAAATATGTAAGTTAACAAGAACTCTTAGCAGCCAATACCACAATGTACTTCTCATACCATTTTATTCACTCTATATTGATGTAAATAGCTTATAAGTTGCTTTATCCGATCGTATTTGAACATTGGCTATAGATATATTCAAAGCTGAGTTTGGTTACGTTAGCAATTAATTGTTCAGACCATACGCTGTGGCATTATGAAACAGTGACAACGATTTTGTTTGTTTGTTTTTGAATTTCGCGCAAATCTCCTCGAGGTCCAGCTGCGCTAGCCTAATTTTGAAATAATAGACTACCTAGCATCAATTCTTGAGCTACTCTTTAACAACAAATAGTGGGGTTGACCGTCAGATAATAACGCCTTTACGGCTGAAAGGGTGAGCATGTTTAGGGACGAGATTCGAACTCGCGACTCTAAGATTGCGAGCCAAGTGCCCTAACCACCAAACCATGTCAGACTTCCGGTGATGACGAAGACTTTTAGTAATAAAACTACGAACAAAGTACGAAAATCACGCAAAAACAAGACACGAATCGTTATACTATTAAGAGATGATAATCTCTTAGGAAGTGCAAAACTATAAGGTGGGTGGAAAAATTGATAAATTAGTTATTTACAGGCGAGACTCCTTGGAGCTGCGCCGAAAAAATTTGGAACATTATTTTTTTCAATTGTTTTTTGAAAATTAAGTTAAATAAATATTCAAAATAGCAATTCTAAAATACTTATGACCTTAAATCTTTTGAAACAGAGCTAGAATTATTATTTGTACTTGTATTTTGATATGAAACTCTGCACGTGACACCTGAAAGATAAGGCTTAGAAGCAGCATAACATGTGTCACTTTTAATTCCTACTACGTACGTTTTATATGATTAAGTTTCAATGAATGATTTGAAACAACTGGTGTTATAAAAAAAAACAGCGAAAACAATTTAGTGTTTCCATCTTGAAATTTATAAATTTTGGTTGGACCTTAAAATGAATTTTGCACTGATTAGTTTTAAAGACTTTAAGTAGATGGTGGACTAAAAGAAAGTATTAGGTAATAATTAGAATTTTCGATTATTATGCATTTCATATTTTAGGCTTAACTTGCAATAATGGCGCATCTTACCAACTAAGATAGCCATAACCAAGAGTAAATGAAATTTCCTGGGTTGCGGATCGCAAGGTCGAAAGTTAGAACAGCGATATACCATTAATTAAGCCCCGCACGTTTAGCTATGTAGACGTTAGAATTGTGACAGTAAATTCAACTATTCGGTTAAGAGTAGCTGCGGGTGATGTTAATGTTTGCCCTCTTTCTGGGTAACAGTTTTAGCTATGTCTGAATATTTTATTATCTGATTTGGCTGTTTAACTTACATATAGTATACACGATAATGTGCCGTTCAGGCTTAAAATATTGAATAACTATACTTTCGTCGGACCTACACTGTAGTTTAGAAAAGTGTTTAAACTGATAATGTGCCCAACACACATTTCTGTTATTTTTACATGTGTAATAAATAGGACTGTTGTTTACAGTTCTTTCTTTATTCTGTGATAATTTCAGTTTTTCTGTGCAGAATACAGTAAAAAAAACGTCCATAACAAACTACTAAACACTAAAGCTTCAAGTACTTATAAGATAAAAACACTGATTTAAACATTCCTCTACAAAATATAATAGAAAAATGTACAACAAATTAACGCAACAATTATACTCTTCCCAATTAGTAATGTTTGAATAGCTCAGATCTATAATTCTACATATATATATATATATATATAACATGAAACTTGACAGATATTTATAGTGGTTTAGAAAACAATACTTACAATAACAATAGTCCTAGGAAAACCAACTCCAACAAATATAAATGTTTTTTTTTCTCACGTAGACTGCAATAACTTTACATTACATTACGAGGAAGAATTTCTCTCTATTTTGCATTTTGTTAGCTAGAGCACACGTGATACAACTCTCAGAAACTGCACAGACAGATTGCATAAGCTATTTTGATTTGTTGTTGTTGTATAGAATCTATATAAAACTATATTTAGGCAGTATAAAGAAAAATTAATGTTGCATTGAACCCGTTACTAAATAAAATGCTAGAATTACAACACACATATATCACTAGATTCTAAGGCCGTTTTTTTTAAGCTACGCCAAGAGCAACATACCTTTCTTTATCACTAACTTTTCACGTGACACTAAATACAAAGCTAAAGAAAATCTTCAAGAGACTACAAATAATTTATGATATTTTGATTAATACCACTAAGTTATTAGTCGAGAGTTATTTCTCTTTCTTTGTAAATAACAAATGAACCTATTTGTACATTATATATATATATATATTTGTTCTACATTTTAAATAACTGTATATTTTCAAAGATTATAGTTTCATGTCGTCTCATAAGCTTCGTTTTCAGGTTTAAAGAAAATATGAATAGATAGTGACGCAATCTCTTATTTTATTTAACTAATGTTTGATCCTTGCGCCAAGGTCCTCTGCTGGCTCAGCGGTAAGCTCGTGGCTTTAAAACTTTAAAACTCGAGGTTCAGTCCCTATAGTGGGCACAGTGTAGATAGCCTATATACAGCTTAACGCTTAAATAAACAAAACTAACCTTGATGACGAAGAACCAAGTTTTTAGAAAATAAAAGTCTGGAGACGGCTTGAATGGGTAACGTTTCGACAAGATTATCTCATCTCAACGTTATTAGATACGACACATAATTCAAGACCAAAATTCACCGAATAATCACTCACACAGGCTTCTACCCCCCCCCCCGGGAATTCCACCCACGAATCCAAACAAAAAAATCAATATACTTAAAAAATCTCTTAGACACAGCTTCATGACTTTGCTCAACTGGCTACATAGATGAGTAAATCAACTTTATAAAGCATTCTTTTATTCACACCAACAAATTTCCACCAACCACTGTCGAAAATTTTCCATACAACCACCAAAACACAAATCTCAAACTCAACTCACAAACAAATATCGACGATAATACACCAAACAACAACACAACATTACACTGCAATTTACTATTTATATCTCAAATCAGTTCAAAACTGGAAGAAAACTGGAAACCAGATTCACAGAAAATAGAAAAAAACCTTCCATGTTTACCACCATTACAACTCAAAAACTAAAAACAAAACATTGTAATTTTAAACAAAGAACCAAACATCAGCAAAAGTAAAATAAAAGAAGCCATCTTAATTGAACAAAACATCCCTACTCTGAAACAACACCTCGGGGCAACAAGATGCCTTTACTAAGCTGTTAAGCAATCTACGTTCATGTGACCTCTTTGTTCCATACTGTATATATATATATATATATATTCCTGAGTCAATGTAAGCCACTTGTATTTGATGATGACATAATCTTCTCGAAACGTTGTACATTTATAATAAAGTTTTCTTTATTATTCATTCAAGCCGTCTCCAAACTTTTATAAAACTAACCTTGCTCCGGGATTTACGAGATACAATCATTTCCTTAACACATCAAACTATTCTCTTTATTGAATTAATAAATACAGAATTTTTCTTTTTAAAGTTATTAAAGGAAAAAGAGCAGTAATGAGTTAAGAGCAAATTTAAAAGATAATGATTGATAGTCACGCGATGAATATATCATAATTGTACCAGACACTGAGAGCTCTTATATAGATATAGCCTACTTGCAAAGTATAATTATTTGATTTAGGAATAACTGTACTATGTATAAGCACAATGTAAACTGTATAAATTACTAAGCTAGAATTAGTTGTATTTGTACGTGGAGTTACTGAGAATTACACTATGACTGACGTAAAGTTGTTTGTAATAGATACTCAAAGTAATGGGAATAATAGACTATTAATGAAAACTACTTCCCTTTAAAGTGTATGAATTTCAATGCTATTAGGGAGTCCTGTGTCGTTATTGATGAAGTTATGCGTAATAAATCATCATGATTGACAGTCCGTCTACTAGACTTTTCCACTGAAACCGAATGCAGAAAGTTTGAAATATTAAACAAAGATGATAAAGGCAGAGTAAAGCATTGATAATAATATCAATATTTTTATTAATAGATTTACATCGCATCAATCTGTTTTTTTCCGAACTTCCAAACAATAGTTAGGCAAAAACTTATTTCAACTTGCTAATCTAAATTTGGGGCAGGATATTACTTATCCATGATTTGTTTAATCTATACACCGATAATCATTTGATAATAAACACATTTTTATTTCCTTGTATTATTCTTGATTTTATATTTTATATTGAAATTTCAATATGTACGTTGTTAAACAGCTATATTTATATAGTCATTTCCGTTTCAAAAGCGTGGAGGAGTAAGAAAAGGTCAAATGTTAAAGAATATTAATTTAATTATGTGTATTATGTAACTAATAACGCTAAAATAGAATGACCCTGTTTTCAAACTATTTGTTTACTGGAATTCAAATTACAGCAGAAATTGACACAGTGGAAATATAAAGAGGACCAATTATCAGTTTATATTTTATAAATTCTAATACAAAATCAAGGAGATATTATCATAAATATTATATATTATCAAATCAAGGACAAGCTTTATTTTCTACTTCTGTGTCCATGAAGATTTCATATTTTTGATTTTTTTGTCGTATCAATTTTTACATTGCGCAGGTTTATCAAAAAGTAAAAAAATGAGTTAGTGGTAATCTAATGTGTACGTGTTGTGTGGATAAATCGCTATCCATTGCTTATTGCATCCGATTTCCCATCATTTCCGTTGTGTTCGTCACACCAAGATGTTCTGTTCCATTACTCAGACACTCTAAGCGCATTGAAAAAAGTTAAGTCTTTGAGTAAAGATAAAAAGAAGGTCAGTTTTTATTTCATGGCTGATCTTTAAAGGGGAGGGTGCGTCCGGAGAAAAAATAGAAATGTTTTTTGCTCCCTATTAGATAGTGTTAAAAGTAGCTTATTGACCCTTTCTAACGGAAGGAGTTAGGTTTAGGTTACGGTTGTTAGTTCCTTTCAGGGATTAAAGTGTTTCTTCCTTTTTTACGAAAATAAAACAACTGATACCATATATTAACACTTCTTAACATGGAAATAGAACCAAATTAAAATCCTTATTTTTATTGCAAATATTTCTTAAGATGTTCATAGCCGTTAATAATAATTGTGTTAGGAAATCGTTATCTTTTTCATAATTATTTAAATCACATCTTCTAACCGTATTTCATGCCTATTATAATTTGATATGTTGTGTTGAAATTTGTTTGTAATTAAACTAATGACAGTTCATAATGCATTGTGTGTTTGTATGCGTAGGCGAAGCCTAGCTGTTAGAATTATTCAGCTTGCGTTTCGTAACAATGTCATTCAAAATAATAAAATTGACTGAGAAGGATTTAAGTAAAGCAACAGTTTGCAAATTATTATTAATTTCTGTAAACAGATGCAATTTTTGCGTATTTTTATGGTTTACTGAGTATAGTTACGCTAATTATACCAATTATGAAAACAGTTTTCCAAATTTATTTCACCGAGAAGTTACTTTTCACTTATAATACATATTTTGTTAAGCTAAAGGAGTCCGTATTAGTCTGTAATTGATTAAGAAACTAAAGTGTTAAGATTCGTCAAATATAGAATATGAGCTAAAAAAGAAATTTGTCTATTATTGTAAACATGTCTACATTCCCATGCAACATCATTTTATACTTGGCATTAAGTTGAAGAACATTAAATTGCTAACGTGTCCCAAGATTCCGTTTAAGGAAGAAATCTTTGTTGTGGAAAACAAAATTTATCTCTTTTAGGTGAAAGTGTTGTAGCCTAATTTGAATCGGAAAATAATGAAACATTAGATATAAAACAAACCAACAAAAACTGTCAATGGTTTAAAAACAGATGATCTGAAAAGGGAGGTTTACAAATGATATTTCAAAAATGTAAACATTTTCATCAATGTTAAGTTTTTTGTAAAAGTTGATATTCTAATAGTGCGAGAAGTATTTGTAAGATAACAGAATATTCTATAAGAAAATTTAACCTCAGGTAGTTTTATTTTTCGATCTATTACAAAATTTCTTTAGCCTTGTATTTCATAGAAAATATAATATTGCTAAAATAAGTAAATACTTTTCTAGGCCATAAGAAACACAACTACTAGCGAGGGAATATTTAATTTATTATAAGAAATCAAAATTAATGGATATCAGATTGTGAAGTTAATATTTGTTGTTTCAATGATAAATTAGGATGTGTTGAGGAATATTACTACATCTATCATAGATCGTAACTTGTGTATTGTAATATACAGTTAGCGTGTAATTATTAAAAAACTGATCCAAACAACCATTTCAACTAAGGTAGTATTATTGATAGTTTTCGACTGAATAAAATAAGAGAAAGAAGCCATAAGAATCCCATGTTAATAGAACCGGAAACAAAAATTCATAGATCAATGAATTCAGTCTGTTTCAGCTGGGTGAAATTGGATCAAGGCATATTTAAATTCTGTATTGTATGTGTGTGTGTTTGGATAGCGCAACATCTCATATAATATTTCTATTCAAATTTCGAGTGCTAGAAATACAGAGAATTCGATATTTGATCTCTTGGCAGTTATTTTTTTTTATCCGTTTTGAAATATCGACCAGTTATAATACTTATCGTTTCTAGGGCTAGTGCCGTAAGTGGTGTACTGAGTTCAAATTCCTAAATGACCAGCTTTCTTCAAACCCGTGGCAATCACAGGATAAGATGTTTACATTATCTGTTTACGATTTAAACACACATTCTAGTGTGCGTGTGTGTGTCAGAACATGTTATTATACCCAATAGTCAGGGCGGAAGCTGAAAAATCCTATTAAAATCTATAAGACCTGATTACTGATATTTCTTTTCATGTTTTACAACATTTCTCGCAGATACAAAGGGCATAAAATAGTCAGTAATTTTGTATTGACTGTCATACACTTCCTCTTTCTACAGTTAAACCTGTAATATAGCTAAAGGACTAAAATGCATGGTTTGGTGAATTCTTGCAAAGCTGTCGTCTGAAGACAGGAAACTAAATTTATTGCCCAGTGATTTCTCTACGATCCGATATGGTGAGCTGTTATTATCAATAAGTTGAATTATTATATTTAACTGAATGGAGCTTGGATAAGACCGTCAAGTTTGTCATGATATTTAGTTGGTATATTATATGCAAAAAGTTTTGGAAGAGAGCCACATTATATAGAAAATATTTAACATTCCCTTTGAAGGGTTTAACCTTATCAACCGTGAACTTTTTTCAATGGGAAGTTCTTATGCTGAATAGCTTAACGAACGCAGGACAGAGGCACCAAAAACTCAAGTAAAACTAATTAGTTGGTGATCTAAGTAACAAATATAGGGCTAACGGCTACATGCTTTTATTCCACATAAAAGTAAAATTGTGAGCACATGAAAAGTGTAATACATTTTCATAGATTAGCTAGAGACTAAGGAGAATCTAAGACATTTTAGGGGAAATGGAGGATAAAGAGCCTTTGAGATTTTACATAATCATGTAGATTAAACTAATTTGTTAATATATTAAGTAAATCAATTGCGAGCGCGTGAACAAATAAAAATGTTATTCTAACCTTATCTATTTACCATTTAGCTTATATTGTTTTTTCCCCATCACAGATTCGATCCTTTGGGTATTAAATCACGATTCTGAATGTAAGAATATTATAATTAGCAAAAGAAAATTTTGATATTAAACCTAATGGTAACATTTGAGTTTAATTATCAGTATCACGAATTCAATTTCATGTCTTCTGGTGACTCAGAAGAAAAATTAAGGGCTTGAAACGCTAGAATTCTGAATTTCGCAACGGGTATGATTATTCCTTCGTGTTGCTTTGCGCTAAAACAAAAGAAACGGATCAACTTCATGCTTAATAAACGAACTTTTGGTTTCGCAGTAGATAGAAAAATTAAACCCTTGTTTAAACTTATTCTACTGTTGAAATACAACACCATACACAGACTGACGGATATTTTACTGATTAACAAAATACTATTCATATACCTCAATAATCATTTACGTTTGCCCAAATCATATGAAACTGAACATAGAATGTATGGTATATTAGTCACATATTGTGGTTTGAGTTATAACATGAGGAAAATGTTACTTTATGAAAGTGCTTAAGCTAAAAGGTGAGCCAAATATAAATTAGTAGGAGTGTACAGGTTAAAAAGTAAGGTTAATATTACTTTGTAGAGGTGTCCAGATTGAAAAGTGAGGTAAATATTAATTTGTAGAACTGTACAGGTTGAAAGATGAGGCTAATATTACTTTGTAGAGGTGTCCAGGTTAAAAAGTGAGGTAAGTATCAATTTGTAGAAGTGTACGGCTAGAAAGTTAGGTAAATATTATTTAACAAAAGTGTTCGGACTAAAAGGAGTTGAAAATATTTGCTGCAAATATTTTCATCTTCTTCTAGTCCGTACACTTCTACAAGTCTTGTAGAAGTGTACGGACTAGAAGAAGATGGAAATATTTGCTCTTGTAGAAGTGTACGGACTAGAAGAAGATGAAAATATTTGCTCTTGTAGAAGTGTACGGACTAGAAGAAGATGAAAATATTTGCTCTTGTAGAAGTGTACGGACTAGAAGGAGATGAAAATATTTGCTCTTGTAGAAAGTGTACGGACTAGAAGAAGATGAAAATATTTGCTCTTGTAGAAGTGTACGGACTAGAAGAAGATGAAAATATTTGCTCTTGTAGAAGTGTACGGACTAGAAGAAGATGAAGCAAATATTAATTTACAGAAGTTTCTTGGCTAGAAGATAAGGTACATGTTACTTTGTAAAACTTTTCAAGCTACAAGTTGAGGCAAATGTATTTATAAATGTTGACTGGGTTCATAAATGTCGAATAAACCATTGAAGTTTCTCTTTTCTTCGAAGATAAAAACTGTGACTATAAATCCAACGTGAAATATTGGAAGACGTTTTTAAAAGCAGTGAACACTCGACTCTTAAACACCTTAATTTGAGAATAATCCAAAATGTTGTCATCATGTAACACGCTACAAGCAAAACTAACTAGATGTATGCAGAATTACTGTCTTACACATATTAGTTCCTTAAGTCCGGTTTACTTTTTGTTCTAAAATACGAGCTTGCACACACACAAAAACAAAACATTTTTACAATTACTTTTTATAATGAAAGTATTAAATTTATTTAGTTTCTGTACTATACACGTTGATATTTTCAAATATTTGGGTTTTTCAACAAAGATAAGAAATAAACTCTGCCACACAAAGTTAAGGATAAAGACACCCTAAAAGTGAAGTTCAACTAACTAAAATGATTTAGAAAGTTAATAATCAGATAACAACCTATTACAAAATATGAAAAGTAGTCAGATCACGTAAGTATAAAATTTAACCTAAGAAGTTTTATCAACTTGATGGTCAGGATTTGGCAACTAATATTAACTTGGAAAGTAAACTAAATTTAAAAGCCACATCATAAAGCAATTAAATCTAATCTGAAAATTGAAATCCGCTTGGTGATTAGATAATGAGGGACTTAAGTAATATGGGAAACAATATTAATCTGATAGTCAGAATACCGTCAAGTTTCAAAACTAGGCTGACAATCAGATACTGTCAAATTAAGATGGCGTGGGAAACAAAATTAGCTTGTTAGCCAAGTACTGACAAATTAAAGCTATTTTGTCACTAGCTTAGCTTAACCTTTAGATTTACCTACTATTTTTTTGTCTAGTTAGGTTGAAAGCTTTAGGAAGTATCCATGCAGTCATAAAAAAGGTTTTGTAAAATTTACATTTTGATGCGAATCCAAGACAACAAGGAGTGAAGCAAATTTTCTAATAATATTTTTCGTACTATTATATTTTGAAATTCTATGTCATTATTCAGTTAGTATAACATTTCTAGAGGGCGCTTTTATGTAGCTGTCAACCATTATTTTACGATTTTTATCCAAATCAACTGAAAAACGTTACTAAGAATTGTTGTAAACTATATTATGAGGCTGCAGTAGTAAAAGCAGGTTTTAATAAAACATATATAAAAGGGACTAGAAGATGAGGACAGTATTGGTTTGCAGAAGTGTCCAGGCTATAAGATGAGGCAAATATTTTTATAAATGTTGACTGGATCCTCAAATGTCGAATAAAACGTAAATATCCTATTTTAAGTAATAAGCATAATACTTTTGAACAAAAATTGCATGATTTGTTAATATTGTTGTGGAAGGAAAACATCGAAATAGTTATATGTTAAATATCAAATTATTATAAACTCAATACTGTCGTAACCAATGACGAATTTCATTTTATTGAATTTCAATACTGAAACAAATGTACTACTCATTTTATTGAATTTCAATATTGAAACTGTTGTACTACTCATTTTATTGAATTTCAATATTGAAAGTGATGTACTACTTATTTAATTGAATTTCAATATTGAAACTCGTGTATTACTAATTTTATTGAATTTTAATATTGAAACAAATGTACTACTCATTTAATTGAATTTCAATATTGAAACTCATGTACTACTCATTTTATTGAATTTCAATATTGAAACAAATGTACTATTCATTTTATTGAATTTCAATATTGAAACAAATGTACTACTCCTTTCATTGAATTTCAATATTGAAACTCATGTACTACTTTTGTCCATAATATCATATTTCAAGTGGTCCAAAGTTTGACTTGATGCATTTGAAAAAGAATCTATGAGGACAGTTCCTTATTCTGTCTAAAGTTGAAGATAATGTATCGGAGTCATTGCTGAATTCTTCAACAGATCTAAGGCATTGATGAAGAAAAGCTCTGAAAAATTAATAGATGAATGTAGAACTACAGTAATGTGGCCCTGAGAAAGGTTCCGTTATTCTTGTATTTGGATACACAGTGCCTGCCAAGCGGTAGTTCCGGAAACCTTGATGTAATTATCTTTAATCAAATGTACAGTTTTTGGAATAAACGGTGTCTGTTTCTGTTTATACCTTTACA
This sequence comes from Limulus polyphemus, assembly GCF_000517525.1. Classification (NCBI taxonomy): domain Eukaryota; kingdom Metazoa; phylum Arthropoda; class Merostomata; order Xiphosura; family Limulidae; genus Limulus; species Limulus polyphemus. Next base: position 308,518 of record NW_013666149.1, read on the forward strand.
GACGGAAAAACTTACAATAAACCTAATCCTAACAAAGCTTTTTATTTTTGTTGAGCCTAAAACAAAGGCGATGTAGAAAAACTGTATATGCCACCAGAAACATGTATTAAAAAAAAGACGTTTTGGCGAAATGGGATATCAGTTAAAGGGAAATTTGTTTCACTAAATTGATCAATAAGACTGTTTTCTCATTAAATTAGAGACAGCAATGACATACGTATAATTCAATATGGCGTAAGAGTAATAGTTATGGTTAAAACTTTTGCGGAATCATAAAATACCAGATTGTACTCTGAGGGAGTGTTGTATCGTTTTGTTGATATAAGTATCACTTTTCAGACATATACATATTAATTCCGAAAGCAAAAATTAAATAGACTTAGAATTTAGTCGGGAGATTATTTTAATTTTAGCGTATTCGGTGTCACTATATTTATTTCAACCAAACAAGCCAAATTCAAGTAGAAGGCAGACATTGTGGAAATGGTTGTTTCTGTATATCAACAACATTTTATCTAAGCATACTAGCTCTGAATACATAAAACTAGCTTATAGTTATTAAATTAAGGTGGATTCTAAAATATATGCAATTTATATTTAATAAAAATAACTTTTAGCACATTTAAAATACTTCAGATAGTTCCTTTTCCTACTTAACTTATACGAGACTCTAATAATGTAGCATTTCTTGTTACAATTATTCTTCAGCGAATTAGAAGTCTTTTATTTTAAGAGGTGCGTTTAATACCAGTAAATTAGGAAGATTAGTTGGTACTACAGTTATTCAGGAGTAAGATGTTTGAAGCTATTAAATAATTAACAATTTTATGCATGCGTATTATTGTTATTTTTACGTTTTGGTTGAGTAATTAACATAACAAGGTTAGTTTGGAATACGAAAAACTACTTCTTCTTGTTCTCAAAGTAAAATATAGAGAAGAACTAACATTTTTTTGTCAATTAATGTCTTAGATGAATGTCTTAGTGGTTCTTTATGAGTTACACGATCTATGTTTGACATATTTCTGACCAGGATATATAAGAGTTTCCACACTTAACAGATATATTTTGCTTACTCTAATACCTCTTTAAATACTTCTCCTAAAACTATTTAAATCTAAACTCAATCAAAACCAGCCTATCTAAACTGCATAGCTCTCTCTGTTAAGAACATTTACCCCAGTAACTGTTCGGGGTCTGGCGTTTTGTAGACGGTAGTGTTTGATGGCTAAAATGGCTAAGATGGCAAGCTCCAGCATGACAAGAATGCCAAGAAGTAGATGGTGCTACAGAAGGCATGGTTGTAGGTAACGGTGCCATTTCCACGTCACTATTTCCCTCCTCCTGTGCCTTCATTTGACTCGAGTAGAATTCCCAGAGTTTTCCAATGATGGCTGTGGCCATGGCGCTGCCATGGTTGTTTTCGATCAGTCGAAGTATGAAAACGCCGTCCCAGCCGAGATAATTAGAGGAGATCTTCCGAGCTGATCTGGAAACTTCACTCATGTTGATTAGTCTTGTCCTCCACAAGCAGAGTCTGATGAAGGCAAGTCGGTTGCAAGGAATGTTTCGCCAAATCCACATGATTAGACTAAACCCATTGAGTGGAAGGAGGATGGCTAAGTAAAACCAAATTACAGAATATATTTTTTCATTAAAAACATTGATGGGCAAAACACACCTACATATGTATGTTCGAAAAGCTCCTTGCATAGCGGCACGGACTTGACATAAAGTTTGAAGGGGAAATCGTGGGGAGTTCCACCAGTCTCCATTCACTGTCAGGCGTCGTAAAATTTCTATCCCATGTCGAAGATAGCCTTTTCCCATGAAGGCGCTGAGAAGCAAAAACTGTACGCCTACATTAATTACGTAGAAGAACTTCACCAACACGTACAGCAAGGACAGGTACCGACTTGGTCCCGCTACACAGCGACAGCCTATTATGGGTAAGCGACAGGAAGGGTCAGTACACCAACCAGCATTTCCAGTGACGATAGTGTGAAATTGGTCGACAAATTCTGACAGCAGTGCTTCTCGCTGTTGACATCCCGGGGGTAGGGCGGCAATATCGGAGGCTCTCTTCAACAAACGACGGAGCTTTACTCCCGCGTTATGTGCACAAGCCCCCCACATAATAAAGGGCAAATGAAAACAAACACCTTGGAGCATTAAAATCAAAGGGGACCACTGATAGTAACTTACATGAACTCGACGTAACTTGTCTCTCTGCACGGTGAACATGTCAAATTCGCCGTAGTCAATTTCTTCAGGGCTAACTCTGATTTCCGGGGGCTGTTGTGGTGGTTCAATGGTATCGTCTTCATTATCTATGGCCACTAAGTAGTAAGTGGACGCTGTCCAGCAATAGCTATTGATGTATCGTGCCTGGGCGTCTGTGAAGTAGGTTGGGGTGAAACACTCGATGGGCTCTCCAAGATATTGCTTGGTGAAAATCGGTAACGCAAGGAACAGGAAAATGAGCAGCGTGTACTTCCGGTTGAGTTTGTCTACGCCATCGTCGATAGGCACATGAAGGCCCCCGATCAGGTCGTGAAAGCGGAAGAAGTAGGACATCTCGCCCGATGCCTGTCGGGGGCGGTGCGGTAGGTGGGTCAGGGTGGCGGGTGAAGGGTTCGTCGTGTGCAGGGTGAAAGTATGATAGGCTGTCCAGAGAGTCTGAAGAACCTAAGTGTCGGAATGGTTTATTTTTTATCTTCCTACTTGACCAGTGGGAGACCACTCTCACAACTGACCCCACCAATACTCGGCTGTGATCTTGTTTAGTTTTGTATAGAATCAAATATCGGCAGGATGGATTTAAATGATTCGCTACACAGTAGTTAACATGAAATGAAGGTTGGGTCCAGAAGTGCATGGCCGGCAACAGCGCCTCACCTACGGTGGAGGAAAGAGATAAATCTTAAAATTAAAAAAAATCCTCTTTAAAAAAAAACAAATTACGTGAAAATATTTATAATATCAGCACATTTGTATGTAATAGAATGTATCACATTATTAAAAGTATCTTGACATACAGGATGATTCAAACATTGTGCACCACCATGATTTTTCTAAGTTCCGCCCTTATTGTGATTTTTTTTTATAGTCATGTCTATATTTCTTGAACTGTCTTTTTCTTTTCTTCTGTTACAGTAGTTGGTTGGGATATATTACCCTTGTAAGAACGTTTGGAAGTGTCCCTGTTTTGACATCGTGTCAATATGTAAAAAAAAACACATTTTAACAGCTGTTAAGTCACAATGGAAGTGACTTTTGCATCACCATATAAACATACACACACACACAATTTACTAACTTCGATAACAAGTCCTACCAGTACTAACTTTGATAATAAGTCCTGCCATTGCTAACATCAATAACAAGTCCTACCAGTACTAACTTTGATAATAAGTCCTGCCATTGCTAACTTTGATAATAAGTCCTTCCACTGCTAACATCAATAACAAGTCCTACCAGTACTAACTTTGATAATAAGTCCTACCACTGCTAACTTTGATAACAAGTCCTGCCATTGCTAACTTTGATAATAAGTCCTTCCACTGCTAACTTCAATAACAAGTCCTGCCATTGCTAATTTTAATAACAAGTTCATATCACTGCTAACTTTGATAACACGTTCCTAACGTTGCTACCTTTGATAACAAATCCTGCCATTACTAGCTTCGATAACAAGTCCTGCCAGGACTAACTTTGATAACAAGTCCTGCCAATGCTATTTTTGATAGCAGGTTCTTGCAACTGTTAACTTCAATAACAAGTTCCTACCACTGCTAAATTTGTTAAAGGTGGCAGAAACCTGTTATCAAAAATAGCAGTGGCAGGACGTGTTATCAAAGTTAGCAGTGGTAGGACTTGTTATCAAAGTTAACAGTGGCAGAACTTGTTATCTTTGATAACAAGTCCTGCCACTGTTAACTTTGATAACAAGTTCCTACCACTGCTAACTTTGATAACACGTCCTGCCACTGCTATTTTTGATAACAGGTTCCTGCCACTGCTAACTTTCATAACAGGTTCCTGCCACTGCTACCTTTGATAACAAGTTCCTGTCAAGGCTGACTTTAAAAACAGGTTCCTGCCAAGGCTGATTTTAATAACAAGTTCTCATTTGACACGCTTTCAGCTAGAATGAAAATAAAGTCGACATTAGTAAAGATGATAAAAACAAAAATAAAAAACAACATATTTTTCCTGAATAAATAATTAACATTATCGTGTGATCTTACTAAATTATTAATATAGATCCAATTAATGAAAATCGACCTTAGCCAGCTGCAGAATAGACGTGTGAAGTTATTGCTTGTGTCACTATATGATCATATTTAATCATGATTGCTTAACAATGTTCAAAATAGATCTGACTTCATGGTTATATCATAGTCTGTGACACAGTAATAAAAACTGGCTTTTATGAATCTAATAGCAGATTATGCTACTTATTTTAAACTGTATTCTGACTTTTATTGTAAGAAGCAGTTCAAGGCTTCCTTACCACAGGCAGAAACGTATAAAGAAATTCAAACTGCTTACCGTTTGTATCAAATCAATGCTCGTCATTTGGAAAGAATCAACTGAGTACGTAGCCTTACTCAATTACTGGACGCTCTCCACTTTTAGCGTCCTGTCAGAGAAAAAGTGCTGATGATACAGACAAGTTGCTAGGCATCAAATCACTGAAATGGTGCCTCAGTAAAAACGTGCAACGCTAGACCTCTAACAAACGTAGGCACTGAACGTATACCCATATTTTCAATGGGACAGACTCTTCCAGTTTCTGGCTTAGATGACCATTTCTCATGGGGGAGCTTTGAAATGGAGACGACATAAGATCACCAGCAGCAACCCACAAGGTGCGGGAGCTCGTGGCGCCCCGGCGAGTGTCGGCGCGTGAAACCATTGAAATTCGCTGGGCTTCTTCACCGTTACGCAAGTATGCTATTTTCACCACTGGTCGTGCATGTATCACGTCCTCCAATCCACGCGAGCACTGCCAACTCATGTACCTCGGCGCTTACCAGTTCAATGAGGCCCCTAGTGGTATACATGAATGCTTTCTACGCGCTCCGGATGTACGATAAGTCACAATCGAATATCAACACAAAAGACAGAGCTCGTGTCGGAGTCGTCGTCTGCTTTGGAGGAGCAGCTCTTCTGAAAGCCTAACGTTCCCCGGGGGTCCTGGGGCTGAATTAACGGCCTTTCTCTGTCTGTTGACTGCTTGATAAGAACGAGTTATGCCTATAAGAGGCACTGGCTGTGATGTATACAGTCAGTAGCAAACAAACTAGCCGTGTTGCTGTTGCAGTATATGTATACATTAATGAAAAATCCACCCAGGGTATAGAGAACAAAACCAACTTCATAGTCTCGAAAAATAATACAATTACATCAATATACACGGCGGGTGGACAAAAACGAGAAGCGTCTCCACACATACACACTTAAAAACGCATCCTTTCGTGTCTACTCACGTGGTTAGAATTACTGAGATCTTGTCTGATGTAGGTTACTCTGATAATGTTGAGTGCTAGTCGTCGCAAAACGTGCTTTGATGCTCGATCCAATAAAGAAAAAATATGGCTATTCACGTACGCATGCGCGCAGACACCCGGATTATTCATGCTGATCGTTCTATGAAAAGACTAATTCTTGATTGGAAGGTTATCGTGTCAATATGAACATCTTGTCTCAGTCTGGAGTATATATATATATATATATATATATATACATACGAATTACTAACGGTAAGTTATATACAAACATATTTGTGTTGGATGTTGTTTTCCTGACCGAGCTCGATCCAAGACGTTAAGTTTTTATCGTCCTTCTAACTGGGCTCAAAGGCTACCTTAGATTGAAATCTTAGTTTTAAGCTGATCGTAGTGCGGATTTTGGTTGCGTTATTCGAGGTGATATGTTTTATATTACAATACATAGTACCAAAATGTAGCGACATCATGAACATAAAGTAAATGTACGTTCGTTTCCAATGAGTTTATAAACGGAAATGTAAATATATACATATATATCAAATAATCTCAAAACGCTGAAAATAAACAAATTATTAAGTACATATTTGGAATTTACAGGTTAATAGCACGATTTATTTGGTAAAAATTACGTTCTATGGAAATAAATTTTTTTCAAATATTCAAACAACAAAGTTCTAGAATGACTTGCTTGGTTCGTTTGTGTTGTTAAGCACA
>NW_013666149.1:315181-321649 GCF_000517525.1 Limulus polyphemus
TGCGAAATTTCAAAAACACACACAAAACGCTGAAAATAAACAAATTATTAAGTACATATTTGGAATTTACAGGTTAATAGCACGATTTATTTGGTAAAAATTACGTTCTATGGAAATTAAATTTTTTTCAAATATTCAAACAACAAAGTTCTAGAATGACTTGTTTGGTTCGTTTGTGTTGTTAAGCACAAAGCTACGCAATGCGTTATGTGCCCATCACGGGTATCGAAATCCGATTTTAGCACTCTAAGCCTTGTGGCTTACCACTGAGCCACTAGAGGGCTCTAGAATGAAGAAATTTTTTTTATGGTAACTTAAAAAAATAATATTAAATTAATTAAAAATACTTTCTCGCAATTTTGAATTTCAAAAGTGGTTACAAATAGTTATATTTATAATTAATAACTTACATTATTTTACCTAAAAAAATAATGGCATTAATGATCAAAAGATATAGTTCCAGCTTGTGTTTCCACATTTTATCTACGACCGTGAGGGTTTGGTCATATTTTACTAGCATGTATAAAATGTATAATACACATAATGGAAATTATTGGTGGACTTTCAAAAGAGCAAGTGTTACTCATGCATGCCGCTTTGAAATGCTTTTAATAACACTGCAGCTCGACTTAAGGAAATATTGTGTTTAGTAATCATACTTCTATAGCAATAAATAAAAATTATACAAATTCATGAAATGCAGATTAAAGCCTCATGAGCGTTTTTATTTTTGTAAATTCTTGTTCATTTTTTTTAGAGTAAAGCGTCACAGTGAGATATCTGTGCTGTGCTAATCGCAAGGATCGAGCACAGATTTTTAGCGTTATAAGCTCTCACACTTACCAGTGAGCCACCAGGGATCGTTTGGATGGATTTCTCTAATATTCAACACCTTTCCCTGACCACCATCTGTGGTTGGTTAACTGTTTTAGTTAGAAGTCACAGATCACGGAGATAATCAGTAATGCAGATTTTACACAGTTCGATCCAGTAATCAGAAACCATCCATTAGTTTTTTTTCTGTGACGTCACAGGTATTTTACTGGATAGTCACTTATCACACTTAACATTTTCTTGTCAATAAATCGTAGATGAAAGAACAGTTGATCCCAACATGACAACGATATGTGATTAACTCATAAATGTCAAATAAGGGAATGTTTCATCTGTGGATGCATTCTTCAGGACCAAAGATTAACCCTTAAGAGCACGAAACAGTTGTCCATTTTTAAAGGGAACTATTACGTGTTCCTGATTTATAATTAAATATACATAAAAAATTGTCTCCATGTTGAGTCAGCTGCCGTAGCATAAAAAATGTGATAGATATATCGTGTTGTAGAATTATGAAATTATTTACAAACTAGCAGTTATGTAGTTAAAAAACTTGATTAATAATTTTCAACAGAAAGAAGTTGAAAATAATCCAAAGGACAATGCAGTGGAATTAACAAGAGCACTGAGTACATAGAAAACTGCTACAAGGGTGCAACAGTAAACTATGTTCAAATATATAACTTTGGACTGCTGGTTCTCCTGGTCAAAAACTGTTGGTGGCATCTTAAGAAGTTGGAAAATAACACCTCATTATAGCGATCAAACGCAAGTAAAAACTAATGAGCTCACAAAATGGGTTCAGTTACGAGGGGTCCAAATACTTAAACCCAGAAGTCTCGATCCCCACTTCCGCTTGCTATCCATGATCAGTTGCAAACACAACAGTAACCCTTCTATACATCATTATTATAAATACTACAAGAACCATAAGAGAAAAAATAATTATATTAATTCATCAAATAGATACCGATGTATTACAAAACTGACAAGTATTGTGCCAGGCAAAGATATAAGTAGGAAATATTTAAGAATTATATTCAGTGTAGTTCTGTGAACGAAGTTTTTTTTTATCAACGTGAATTTGTCGTATGTTTAATTATTTGTAAATTTTATCCAAATTTTAATATAAATTCCCGATGCACAAAAGTTAAGGATTTCATTTCTGAATTAATAAAATATAAATTAAATATCGAAGTTTTAAACTGCGATATTAAAGGAAACCTGTATTGTGGTATTAAATTTAAAAATAATGGTTTTGTTGACCAGGCTTAACCTTTATTAGTTCATGAAAACTGTAAAAAAAAGATGATATCTCTATTAGACCTTTACAGTTGATTATCAGTTATAAACACGAGTTACTAAGTGAATATGTTTTTTGCAAATATAATACTTTCATTATAGAATAATGGTAATCACTTTTCAGTCCATTGTTATGAAGTCAGGCATCTAGTTATCAGTTATTGATCTGAATTGCAAATGATTGGTTAGCCAGCCTATACTATACATGTATATAAGGATATAATACAATCTTGTCTCACTCGTCACTTTGGCGTAAATCAAAGAGTTCAAAGTACTCTAAACTGAACATGGACCATGGCTAGGCCTCAGACAAAATGTTTAGATATTTTGCTAATATGAGAAAATGGAAGACAGCCATTCACAGCGAATTGGCTTCAAGTATTTTAATGTGTTGTTGACAGAATGTGGAACAACTTCAAAACCGACGGTCCTTCGGACACCTGTAAAAGGCAAAACTGTGATCCACGACACAAATAAATAACCGTTATCTATTGATTTAGGCTTACTGCAATTGTAGGTTATAGGCTTTGAGATTGAATCAAATGCTCGCAACCGCAACTGTCCATCATATGCCCAAAACATGTTCAATGGGCCAACAACACAAGGATCAATATATATATACTACCAGATGAGAGTCAGCGCTCCATCCTGTTGACATGAAACACACATATACGATTTTGGGAAGAAGTCTGAGCCAGACATACTCACTTTCATACAATCATATATCGCATATTGTGGTGTTGGAAATAAAGTGTTAGGAGGACTAACCATTGGTGAAATCATCGGCCTCTCCATTCTGCGAAACGGTATCATTAATCTCATACATACATCATACGATCCTTTGTGTTATTATATGCTGGTGCAATCGAATCTAAAAACATTCGTTTATAGGAATTGGAAAGAATAGTTCAAGACCTCAGCGACACTGGTTTTAAGCATACAACATCACACTCTATATTAAAGTAAAATGATCTATAAAGATGTGAAAAACAACAACAGCATCTACAAGTATATACTTAATACCAGCAATTTGCGTTTTAGATCATTAAAATTAACTGAAAAGGGGAATTGATGTTACTGTATAATACTGGTTCTATTTTGTCATAGATATAATGTTGCATATTCCGATTACCCTTTAACTGTTTCGAACAGTTTATCATTAAAGTTGTCAAAACCAATCTGAAGTCTATTAATATATTTAAATACAATGTGAATATTTTAAAAAAACAACGTTTTACAGATTCAAAATAATTTTGTTTGACTTTCGCGCATAGCTACACGAGAGCTATCTGCTCTAGCCGTCCCTAATTTAATAGCGAAAGATTAGACGAAAGACAGCCAGCCAGTCATCACCATCCACTGCCAACTCTTGGGCTACTCTTTTACCAACGAATAGTTGGATTGATCGTCACATTATAACGCCCCAAACGCTGAAAAGACGAGCATGTTTGGTGGGATGGGGATTTGAACCCGCGACCCATAAATTACGAATGGAGTGTCCTAACAACCTGGCCATTCCAGGTTATATAGATAAGACTTATCTATAGAAAAATATGTCCAAACTTAAAGTTTAATTCAAACTGTTTTGAAACTATTTGCTACTATTCTTAACAAAAGTATCATTTACAAAAATCACCTTAATACAAACATTTCAATATAAAATTTTTATGCTCCTGTTTTGAAACACTCGGAAGTATTTAATGGTAGCAGTTTGATTTCACTTGTTATTGTTTATATTTGAATACTTTCTGCATTAATATATTTTTGTTTGATTGAATTAAGTACCTTTATTTATTCGAAACAAAGTTTTACTTTAAATCAGTTTTTTTTTAGTTTTTATACATTTTTGGATATTTTATTGTGTATATTCAATTTGGTCTTAAAATAGCATATCGGTATTACTATAAGTGCCAATCATTCACTCCATGCTTTTTATTTGTACTAATTTTTTACAAAAATTCGTTTCTAGGTTTCTTAAAATATAACTTTTTCAGGATATTCATGATACTTTTACTAATAATACATCTGAAATTAGGCAAGCTATTTCTGACGTATATGCTATTGAATTAATAATTGGGCAAACTAATGGTAATTATTTACATCTAGAAGTTTCGTTATTGACGATTTAATTAGTGTTATATTTAATAGAAACGTGTATTTCATGGTTTTGTATTTTTGACATATGCCTTCTCGTAAAATAAGCAGTAATTTGTAATCACTGAATTTTTCATAAAAAACTATTTTTTTAATGACTAAAATGTAAATCGTTAGATTTCTGAGGTGTTTTATAATGAAAATGAATATTTGCTTAATAACTTTCTCGTTTTATTAAATAGTTTTAATACCAGAATAATAACTGCTTTTATCCGGTTTACGCTGATGCAGTCTTTATCAAAAGTAAGTATGTAGTGAGTTATTGTTTCCAAAGGCTGCTTGAGTGGTACTTTTGTTATTCTAGGAATATTATACATTTCTAAAAAGGTTCAGAATATAATATTAAGACGATTTTAGAAGTTTAATACGTCGTTACAGTCAATTTCGCCACGACCAGTCATGCTGCATCTGACGGCCGTGTATCTTGACAAACGATCTGCAGCTTAGTTTCCATTACAAAACGCTCTCTCGTAAAGTAGTCATGGTCAAAGCACTCGGCTGTTCCTTGCTGATTATATATATTCAACCTAGCCTATAAGGACGACTGTCTACCAGCGCTCGTTTCAACGGTCTGATCACACAGAAATTCACAGGCGTTGCGCGACCGGCGACTTGACCAGTATACGTATTCGTTTGAAATAGGATGAATACTCAATTCATTATACAGCTGCTTGAGGTACTTGATGAGTACACGTTTTTTAGACAGAGATCCTTTTTTACTCTACCCCCCCCCCCCCCCCAAGTGGCATATCGGTATGTTTGCGAGGGCACTTGGACATCTTTTGCCATTGACATTTGATCGTGAATTCTCACCTGTTATAAGGCACCATACCTGGGATACGACATATTGTAGGTTTCTCCCCTTCTAGCTAATCTTGATTCCCGAGTTGATATATATATATGCTTTTGTTTTCCAATGGCATTAAGTACAAGAAATTGGAAATTCTAAATCCCCGACATGAACACATCTCTGTGATCTAGTGTGTATAACTATTTTGCGTCGGAAAGGGCTATTGCATACCTTTCGCAAAAGCGATTAAGTTTTTGGTGGCATCAAACTACCCACGAACGCCAAACAATGTCAAAATGTAGTTCTGATACATGTCATTTCACCGCGACTTTATATATTCCGTTCTTATATAACCTACTCAACCCTCAGAACGTATGTGTTTATTATAACTACTTATAACACTAACGATGAGATAGTAGCTACGACATTGGTAGGTATAGAGTTTCGATATGTTCACAACAGACCGAAGGCAGTGAGTGGCTGTGAAATGGAGTGGTGTATGTTAAAACATATGATCCCCACTACCTGACCGAATTTATTTGTAATATGACTTGGCAAGTATGCAATGCTAAATGAAAACGAAAATTAGTGTTTGGCCTTTTAATTGCACTAATGCAATATATTACCGACCTTCCTTTTTAGTGTACGTGTAAAAGTTACAGATTACAAAGATGTTTAGCTCGAAATATTTTTATATCGTCCAGTTCGAAGGGGCAGAACGAATTCATATTAATGTAATTATTGCTTAACATCACAAATCACTTGTTTTGGATTATGAGTAGCAGATGAACTCAGCCGTACAGACTTGGCTCGATGATATCCAAAACAAGTTAGAAGGAAGTTCGAATTATTGGAGCTATTATGGGACTGTTTTACCTCTTACTGCTATTTAAATCCTTTACATTGTTCTTCCTTTTGGCTATCAACAAAATATATCTTCCCTCCCCCAAGAGTTTAATAAAAGTTCAGTACATTACTGCCATCTGTAGCTAAGAATTATAAATACGAAAAAAAAAGGTTTTTAAACCTGTAGGCGTACACCTGTCACTTTGCTTGTTTGTTTGTTTGTAATTAAGCACAAAGTTACATAATGAGCTATCTGTGCTCTGCCAACCGCGGGTATCGAAACCCGGATTCTAGTGTTGTAAGTCCGCAGACATGCCGCTGTGCCACTGGGGGCGTCACTTTGCTACCATACTGTATACGTAGAGGGTTATTTTTACCAAAATGTCGATCTGTAAATAAATTATGGGCCTGCATGGTTTCATTATTTCATTTATCAATTTTTGAATGCTATTTTTTTATTTCTTCAGAACTCATTAGGAAACGTATTACCCGTGTATTATTGCTTTTACAAAAAAAAAAACAAGTTAATTTTGTTGTATTTT